>NC_080059.1:20029042-20033555 GCF_026212465.1 Amaranthus tricolor | reverse complement strand
ATATATATATGTATATATATATATATATGTATATATATATATATATGTATATATATATATATATGTATGTATATATATATATATATATATATATATATATATATGTATATATATATATATATATGTATATATATATATATATATATGTATATATATATATATATATATATATATATATATATATATATATATATATATATATATATATATATATAATACATACTACATATATAACATACATATACATACACATACATACACATACATATATATACATATATATATATATATATACATATATATATATATATATACATATATATATATATATACATATATATATATATATATACATATATATATATATATATATATATATACATATATATATATATATACATATATATATATATACATATATATATATATATATACATATATATACATATATATATATATATATACATATATTTATATATATATACATATATATATATATGTATATATACATATATACATGTATATATACATATATACATGTATATATACATATATACATGTATATATACATATACATATATATATATATACATATACATATATATATATACATATACATATATATATATACATATATATATATATATATATATACATATATATATATATACATATATATATATATATATACATATATATATATATATATACATATATGTATATATATATGTATATATATATATGTATATATATATATATGTATATATATATATATGTATATGTATATGTATATGTATATATATATGTATGTATATATATATATGTATATATATATATATATATACATATATATATATATATGTATATATATATATATATATATATACATATATATATATATATGTATATATATATATATATATACATATATATATATGTATATATATATATACATATATATCAAGGAAACTTCATCCTAGAATCTCGCTAGTTTGATTAATCTGGACCAGTCTTTAATTCAAAACCTTGAGCCTTAAGTAAATTGACGCTGACTTTTTTAAACACTTTTTGGATTCTATTTTTAGCTATTTCATCTCTTTCACGTGCTGCCACATTAATACTCATACAAGGTATTTAAAATCCAATAATTCAAATAATAAAATCGTGTACGTATAATTTAAATTAAATTCCTATATTTTAGCTTAATTTGAATTCTTTTCCTATTTTTAGTTAAGATTTAAAATATCTCCATACTTATAGGAAAACATATAATAATTATACCTTGATTATCAAGCAAATTATTTATTCAAACACTCAAAAAACAAAACGTGTAAAACATATTAAACATACGTCTAAATTCAAATTCAAATTCAAATACAACCTTATCTAAATAAAGATAATAACTTAAATAATTTTAATTCAAATTTAATTCAACATATTTTAGACTTAAAATATTTATCAATTAATCATGTAATATTTAATATGATCTTAAAACTACTTATACAACTATATGTAATTACTTAATTTATTGTTTAATTTAATATGTGTTTTAAATTATCATCATTTAAATAAGTTGAGTTTTCATGTGAGTACTTAATTTTTCTCTGCTCGCAATCTGTTATGACAAAAATCATGACAAGGGCATACATTTTTCCGTCATGCTAAAACCTTCAACTAAACATAGTTCTAAAATATTGTGTAAAGCTTTCCAACCCCAAGTATACACTTCAAAACAGCTCATTTTTAGAAATCTTATAATCCTTACAATGTCTTATTATCTTGATTGGCAGAATAAACTTACCCTCAAAATCCTTAGGGCTTAGTAGCTCAAGGAAGCTTTCAAAGTTATAATATGCTCTAATTCCTTGGGGCTTAGTAGCTCAAGGAAGCTTTCAAAGTCATAATATGCTCTAATTCCTTGGAGCTCATTAGCCTAAGGTGGATCTTAAAAGTCATGGAATATTCAAATTCATTGACACCCCTTGAAAAGTTTAAAAATTTACTCAAGCGTTACGAAGAAAAGTACGAAATCTCCATGTAAGAGAAGAGCTTGGATGAGAAGAGTTCACACGAACCCATAAGCAAGCATAAACAAACTCCCCATTATGATGTATTTTACACTTCCTTAACTGTTGGGTAGAAATGACCATAACTTTCAGCTCCGATATCCATTTGGAGCGTACAATATGTCATTTCAAAACCCTTCAAGTCTAGTTTCCAAACGCCACCGGTCTTGCATCATTCAGAGTAATATATCAAAAGTTATTGCGAAAACAGTAAATGCGTGTCAAAGAGAACGCGAGAAGATTGTTTTTCAAAATACATACTCGTTGCTGCATGAGTGCACTATCCATATTCCATGGACAAGCTCCCTTATCACCAGGGGTCATTAAGATAGGGAGACATGCAAAAAGCATTGTAAGTAGAGATCTTGAAAAGAATACAGAAGCCAACTACGATATTATTCATATATCTAACATCTTCATCCCTTTGAAAGACAAGGAATTCTTGGTTGCTTCCCATGATTGTTGTTGCTAATATTGCTATGTTATTGTTATGTTCATCAATAAGTTACCTCATCAATATCAGCAAGATCAAGGGTTGAAAAACTCAGACAAAAAGCCAAGTTTTCTTTGAGAAATTTCATCAAACACTTCCTATGCATGACTTCTGCTCCATTTTTCTTTGGTAAAGTATACGACTCCATTGATAATTTTCAAGCAAGACATTAAAGAAGAAGATTAAAAAGATGAAAGAAAATATCAAGAGTTATTAATCAAGAGCGAAAAATCGGAATGAAGGGTGAAAATCTTCTGCTTTTTTATTGTCATGGGGCGACTTAAAAAATCAAAACCTCAGCCGAAGCCCTCAAAATTGACTGATATTTTGTCGGAAGAAATAGAAAAACGCATCGATCGAGCAAAATATTTGACCAGCACCCCAACCAACGATTTTTGAGATAAACAAAAACAAAGATTGCTTGCTAAAGAAGAGCTTGAAGAGAAAGAACATCAATGAAATTTTGGTTTGTGTATGCTCGGACTACGAAATGTGTGTAGTTCAGCGATATTGGCTCTTCCTTTGAAAAAATCATGTATGCTCGGACTCCATGTGAGGGTTGAATTTTATAAAAAAAAAAAAAAAAAGGAAGTGAAAGTCATTAGAAAATAGCACGGGACGTGGAAGAAGAGACTTGGAGTCGAAATTGAGAGCCATTAAAGCTTGCTGCTTCGTTTCGCAGTCAGTAATTAAGGGTAGAGAGGCAAGCTTGGGTATATGAATTTACATATCATAAGGTAGTAAACTAGTAATGGGTGGCACTTGTTTTTTTTAAAAAAAAAATAAAAATAAAAATAAATTAAGAAGAAATGGGGTTTTCAAGTGAAGAGAAGAAAGAAAGAGCAGGAGTGAATTGATTGAGACAAAACCTTTGAAATGGTATGCTCGGACTTCAATGGTAGAAGGATATGAAAAAGTAAAAAAGGACTTTGATAAATCCAGCTGTTCTCAATAAAATCATAAGGATTTATCAGAAATTAAGGGGGGCAAGTCATCTTGGAAAAGGACAAAAACAAAAAGTAGAGAAATTAAGAAAAGGGGAGGGGGGCGTGTTAGAATAAAAAGGAAAGGGGGGGTTACATTTTCAATAAAAACAAGAAAAATGATATACACTTTAAAAATATAAATATTTAATTATTTTAATATTTATTTTTTTTAGAAAGTTAAAATAACTATATAAAATATTTACTATATCTCAATTTCTAAATTAAATTTTTTTAAAAATTTAAAATTATTAATAATTAAAAAAAATTTAATTTTTATGTGCAGTCTTAAAGTGCTTAAATATCATTACCCAACACAATGGTAAAATGGGGAGGGAGTAGGGCTGTAAATGTGGTCAGAAACCTGTTTTACCGACTTGTTACCGACCGATACCGAACCCGTTTTTGACCGAATACAAGTGACCAGATACCGACCGCTACCGAACCCGAATGGTGACCGAAACTGTTTCCGACCTGTTTTACACATACCGAAACCGACCGGTACCGAACCTGTTTTAAACCGAAAACCGTTTTCGACCTGTTTTTATCATACCGTGACCGACCGATACCGAACCTGTTTTCAGACCGAAACCTGTTTTCGACCCGCTTAATACCCGTTTTTAACCGACCGTTTTTGACCGAATCTATATTGTACCGAACCTGTATTATACCGAACCTGGAACCTGTTTTGTACCGAACCTGTTTTGGACCGAACTTATCTACATAATTCTTCTAAGTTGTCAAAATATAATAAAATTTTATATAAAATAATTAAATTAAACTTAATTATATTATTTCTATATGATAAAAATTAAATTAAATATAAATTTTTATAAAATAAATATATAAATTATAAGTTAATATATATTAACTCAGTAATTTAGTAAAGCCTTTTTCTTTTCTAAAAAATTAAGTATAAATTTTACAAAACTCAGAAATTGCAAAATTGCATAAACATAGTTCATACTTTG
>NC_080059.1:20001542-20024042 GCF_026212465.1 Amaranthus tricolor | reverse complement strand
ATGCTTATGCATCCGCTGGTGAATGCACCTTTACGCCGAAGCTCAGACAAAGGCTCCCCGAACAGATTGGTGATACCAACCTCCCACTCCGCCTCTGAAGGCTCAGCCGGCAGAGAACCTTCAATAGAAATGCCCAATATGCGTTGCACGTCGTGCAACATAATCGTCATCTCTCCCCAGGGCATGTGGAAGGTGTTCGTATCCGGCTGCCACCTCTCGAAGAACGCCGATATCAAAGCACAGTCGATGTGCTGGTGCATAATGACCGGTAGTCGGCCGAGGGAAGTGGCAGGTAGAACATCGTTTAGCGCATCGGACATATCCCTCAGTCCGATGATGGACTCCACCGGTCTCTTCCTAATACGGCAATCCAGAATCGGAGGCGTACGCTCGGAGCCGTCATAAATAAGTTTAGCTATGTGCCCGCCATAGCTAGGGATCAGTCGCGTATCTGTCGGCCCCCCGGGCTGGGGTGATGTCACTAACCAGTCCGTGTTAGTGGACTGTGAGGGCCTGCTCTCCCGTGGCGGCTATCGACAAAACTACGTCCTGCGCGCTCAGATGCGGCAGAAGAACTCGGGCCGCCACGGGCAAATCTGCCGTCGGGGCCGCGAACAACAGCCCAGTCCAATGGGCGAGACTCAGGAGCTTGGAACTGAACATCATCAGCATCATTATCATCATCACTATAAACCCCCCAACTACTCTGGAGGCTGTCAGCCTGGTCATCAAAATGAGTACGCACTTGGTTCAGCGTACTCGACCTTTGGGCCTCACTGTGTCTGGCAGCCTCTTCATGCCTAGCCCTCCTAGCAGAACCCGTGACCCCTCTCTCATGCGGGTCCCCTCTGAGTAAGGTAGGCCTTGAACTATTACCTCTCAACAATTGCCTAAAAAAACCCTTTCCTTTTCCTTGATTACCAGCCATTTTCTACAATTTTTTACAGTTTCATTCAATATTATAAATAATAATATTTCTAAAAATATAATAATCAAAAATTAAAAATTGAAAAAAAAAACCTTAAAAAACAAAATAATTAATTAATAATTCAAACATAAATAATAATTTAACAACAAAAAAATTTAACAATCAACATAAAAAAAAAAAAAAATTAATAATAATAATCACCTTTTTAAAAAAAAAAAAATAAAATTAATAATAATAATCACCTTTTTTTTTTATTTCAATAAATTAAATTATTATTATCACAATAACAATAATAACATACTTCAAAATTTAAATTAATTATTCCTAAATATACGGAAAAATTAAAAAAAAAATTTGAAGAGGAGTCGCCCAGATCTGGGCGACTCCTCTTCAATTTTTTTTTTCAATATCATAATTTCAAAACAATATATAAAACTTACTTAAAAAAAATTAAATAGACATTACAACATACAAATTTACACTAATAATTTATAAAACAAAACATGAACATATATTTAATAATAAAAAAATAACAATCACAATAATAATAATAAAACTAATAATAATAACATTAACATATATTTAATAATAAAAAAATAACAATCACAATAATAATAATAAAATTAATAATAATAACATTAACAACAATAATAACATACTTCAAAATTTAAATTAATTATTCCTAAAGATACGAAAAAATTAAAAAAAAAATTGAAGATTAGGCGACTGAACCGGGGTCCAGCCGCCCAGATCTGGGCGACTCATAGTTTTTTTTTTCTTTTGCAACTAATTAAATTAAAAATAACTTACCTCGATTAATAATTTGCGGATTGAAGTTAATTTTTGCTCCGAAATTTAGCTTTTGTAAGTTGGTTTTTAGTTGTAGTGAGAATAATTTTAGTTGGAGTGTGGTATATATAGAAAATTTTTGCTTTAATGGCAATATTGTTATTTTTTGAAAATCTAAGGGAAAAATGGTAATTTACTCAGAGGGGGGGGGGGGGGGGGGGGGTGGCGATAAAATGAAAACGGTGGCGAAATATAAGAATTGGGTTTTCGAAATACCTCCGTTTTGGTATGCTTGGACTCTTTGCAAGTCCATTATCATTTCTTATAAGCCTTCCTATGTGGTCCATCCTTAATCAATTTTATTTTCATCCCTTCTTACCAGAACATTATTCTTCTCCAACCCTCAAAAATTCTCAATCTATTAAATTTTGTTTCTAACATTGTCTTTTTTTATTATCACCTCCCAAAAAATACCCAATTACAAAACTAAAAAAATATATTAATTTATTCATTTCTTAATTATAAATTTTTTGAGGCTTATTAGTCCGCGTAAGCTTCTAAAATAAGCTATGTTCTTACTCTTTGGGGCTCCTTAATCCAAGGATTTACCAGTTCTAATAATTTCTTTTACAAAGGCCAAGAGATTAAAAAGTCATTATAAGTTATAATCAGATTGAGGCGCTCCGATAGAACTTCATCGAAATCCCCTTATTATTGAGGTTTTGCACACAGTCCATCGATTATCGTTCAACATCAACGCCTTATGGGCATGGGGCTAATGTTTTGGATCCAAGGTCCCAATATTAATTGGGCCTCATATTTAGTCAACGATAGTCCATGGGTTGGTCAAAGCCCAGTTAAAGGTTATGTATTAGTCCGTTACATTAATTATCGGTTCGTAACTCAGATCTAACCAGTTCATTATCAATACAAATCCAACTACTATAAATATTCACAAATCATCCTAATGAAGTAAGTTTTTGTAACACCCCGTGATTTTATTTATATATATAACGTCATTATTTAATATTATGAAAGTTCTCTGTGATTTTATAATTATATTAAATATTAAATTATATTGAATTAATTTAATCGGTTACTTATATATATAAGAAAAAAAAAGGATAACATATTTATAGTAGAAATAGATTTGTAAATACTAAAATAAAAAGGTTCAAATTAAATTAATATTTGCATTAAAATTATGAACACAAAGTGGGTTTTCTTTGTTAGGCCTAACTAAAACATTTTACCCTAGAAAAAGAGGAGTTAGGATTTTATTTTGAAGTAAAATTACTCCTTGCCATATATTTCAAAGGAGCCTCATAACTCCTTCCTTTTTCCTTCCTTCTTCTTTCTTTCTTATCCTCCCTTCCTTTTTCCCTTGATGTGCCGCCAACCAGCAGCACCGGCCACCCACGAGCAACCGGCAATCGCACCCTTCACCTCCGCGAACAGCACCCAACTGCAGGAGCCGCAACTCCCTCCCCCAACAACAGCCAAAAGCTACGTTTGAACCCAGCCATGTGTGCCGCAAGCAAGCAGCGGCTGAAGCAGCCGATTTTTGATTGGGAGAGAGTGATGAGGGCGAAGCATAACCCGTCTCATACCGTTATCTTTCCATTTTTTAGCCCTTGTTTATCTTTGTTTTGTTATGAGACCTTATGTGCTTCTTTGTATTTTTGTCTTTCCGCCGTGTAGTTTACAACTTTGTATGGTTTTTAAAGAGTTATGTCATTTTAAACGCAAGCGTTGACATTGGAACCACGATCCACACTTGGCATGTTGATTTGAGAAGTCGGCAACGAATCATTCCGCCGTGGTGTGAGATTTTAAAGGCAATGATGCCTTAGATTAGTTTAATGTTTTAATTGTGCTAATTGCTCTACCAGATGTTCGATTTTTAGGAGAGATGCTGCCGAAATTTCTACTCATAATTTCTTTTAAAGTTTAATATTATCTTAATTACTTTATTTCAATGTAACACCCGAATTTCTACCCATCTTTTGCGGTCTTGGTTTCGTATAAGGGGTCGGAAATTCAAGGGTGTTATAGTTTTTCTCTCATATTCTCTCTAAGTAATTCCATTGTCATATTTCATATTCAACCACGTTCTTACTTAGCATCGGAGGGGCTTTCCCGGGTGCCATCCCCGGGTTAGTAACGTTTGTTCGTTTTGTAGGTTCATTCGAAGATCTTCAACCACATTCGACCATCTTCAATCACATTCAACCTCAAGTAATTGAATTGGGCTACCCTATACTTCGACACGTAGACGTTTCCACTTAGAGTTACGATATAAATTACATTTCTCCCATTTAATACAAATTGCAACTAAGTTTAACCAAAACAAATAGTAACTAAGGGTGGTTAGCAAACATCCAAGAATATAGGGGAACTATTCATTTACACTTTCATAGAACAACAAATCTGACCTCTTAATAAATTTAGGTGCTCTTTCTATGATTGATTACATCATCCCCCTACGACTTACTACTTTGCAATCACTCATTTTTTTTTTAATCTTTTATTAAGGTGTTTTTTTATTTTTATTTTTTTATTTTCTTAAGGACACTGGATAAAATAACTAAAAAGGAACAACATTTATGGGATGCAATCGACCATAAAAAAAAAATTATGATATCAGTTTCATTTAGTGATTCTTAGTAATTTCAGTTTCAATTTCATTTGTGAACAATCCCTAATACTTTTAATTACCCTTCAAACTTGACCAAGCCCTCGTAGAGTTTTCAATCCACCCCTAACACTAGAGTTGTTAATCGCGGCTACTCGCTAGGCTCGACCCATCCGACTCAAAAAATGAGTAGGCTTAGACAATGTTTTTAAAAAAAATTAAAATTTGAGCGGGTAATATTCACCCGCCAAGATAAATAGACGGGTAGCGACACTAAAAAAATACATGCGGGTATACCAGCCCGTCTGCTTAGTTTAATATATTAATTACTCCCTCCGTTTCTTAAAGAAGTTCCCATTTGTCATTTTGGGATGTTTTATTTGTTGTTCCCATAAAGAATCTTTCCATTTATGTCACAAATTTTAGATAAAAATAACCTTATTCATACTCACTTTAATATTTTTATAATGCTTATGTACCCTACATATCCTCCACTAACTTCAATTTAACATTTTAATATTCTTTATTGTCCCCACATGTTTCCCATTAACTTTATAAAACTAATTTTTTATTAGTTGTGATTTCCATATTTTTTCCACCAACTTTCTTTTAATATTTTTTAATGCTTGTGGAGTTGTGGTCCTTACTTTTCTCCAGTCAAATTTATCATTCAATTAAATAATATATTTACTATCTAAAATATTCTATTTTTCTTAATTCCCGTGAACAATCCTTTTAGTAACTTCATTAAAGAATGAAGGGAGTATTAAATAATAATTCTATTTTTTGTATGTTAGCACTACATTACCCAACTTACTTTAACACTCCAATTTCCGAATAATTCTCATTCCTCAATGTCTATATACTGTCTACAACTCACAATTCCTGCCAACCTAATTTTCATTTCGCAATCCCCTACTCTTAAATTTATGTAATTTGAAATATTTTTATGTATTTGGAGTATTTTGGACAATATATTATATTATTTTAATTGTTATTAAGACTTAACTTTATAATTTCTATTGTATTTTTAATCTTTATAAAAGTATAAGAAATAGCTCGCTTACCCGCAAGTCCCGCCCGCTAAGCCAACGGGTGGGTAGCGACAAAAAAATATGCCCCCAAATGCCAACGGGCTTTTGAATATTTGAAGCAACATGTAGATTTTTAAGGTATTATCTGATCTGCTTCCCGCGCATACCTGCCTTGAACAGCTCTACCTAATACTTTTGATTACCCTTTGAACTTGACCTTATCTTTGTTGAAAACTAAAAAAAATAGATTTGGAAGCCAAAATTCTATCGAAAGAAAGCTGGTTATTCAGCATGGTGCACAATCAAGCCGTCGTCGTTATCGAACAAAGTTACTACTAACTAGGCATGGCCACGGGGCGGGTTACCCGGAACCGAACCGGTCCCGAACCGCTTGGAACCGGAACCGGAACCGACAGGTTCCGAACCGCCCCGAACCGTGAAACCGCCGGAAAAAATGTTGCGGGAACCGTGAAACCGCCGGAAAAAAACTTCATGAACCGGACTTAAAAACCGCGGTTTGGAACCGGAACCGGAACCGGGACCGGTCCGGTTAAACCGGTCCAGCGGTTCCATGGAACCAGAACCGGGACCGGTCCGGGTGAACCGGCCCAACGGTTCCATGGAACCGTGAAAAGATCCATTGGAAACTAGCCGTTTATAGCCGTTGGAATTTTTCTATAAATACCCACTACTTTCAATCATTTTCATTCACAACTCATCTCTTCTCCTACTCTCTCTACTTACTCTCTCTACTTAATTCTTTAATTACGCAATTATTCTCTTAATTACATAATTAGTATTTTAATTATTTCTTAATTTAGTTAATTACATAATTAGTCTATTAATTATTTATTTATTTCTTAATTCTATTATTATTTCAATATTGTCAATCATGTCTTCATTTTTGAAAAAAGCCTCAAAAAAAGTTACTAAAGTGGCAAAATCATTGGGAGGTTCCAGCTCCTCCAAAAGAAAGGCCACTTCTACTCCGTCGGTATCAACAACACCTTCTATTAGTAATTATAATTATGAACCAAATTATCCAGAAGGGTACGACCTAGAATTACAAAATTATGCAGAAGAAGTGGAAAGAGAAATACAAGAAGAAGAACAAGAAGAGGAACCAACGACCCCTATTGGGATACATATATCTCGACAGTCATCAACAAGATCACATGAAGAACAAGGAGAACAACAACAACAAAGACAAGCTCGTGGTAAACGAGTCAATTTCCAAACTATCGGTTAGTTTTATAATTTTATTCTTCAAATTAATTAAATTTTAAATTATTTATTTATTTAATTATAGTTTTATAATTTTAAATTATTTATTTAGATGAAGATGAACCAGTAAGACAACCTTTTCCGGCAATGCCACCTCCTAGTGGTAGAGTTGTTTCACATGTGTGGTCGTATTTCACAAAAGAACCAACCGAGAATCCAGATATTTTCTTATGCACTTGTCAAATTTGTGAAAGTCAAGGAGTAAAGCCCTTAGTTTCATACAGTTTCGCCAGAGGTAAATACTTTTTAAGTTTTTTATACATACATTATATATTCATATTTTATAAAAATTTATTTATTGTGTTTTGTGAATACGTGTTAGGTGGTGGTACGAGATCTTTTAACAAACATTTGGCAAAGAAGCATGGAATCACAAAATAAACTCATGCAGCAAGCGGCAGCGAGACCACAAGTGGAAGCCGACAGACACAGTGGGACATTCCCAGCACAGGTATGCCTTTTAGATATAATCGTAATGATATGATTGATGAATTTTCTATGTATGTAATTTGTGATGAATTGCCTTTTAACCACGGTGAAAGTAGGGCACACGAGAGTTTCGCTAGAAAAACTTTGCAACCACAATATAGAGCAATTCTTAGGAGCACTCTTAAATGACGCACAATTAAATTATATGAATCAATGCGCTATGAATTAGTTGAAATGTTTAAATCTTTTAATGGTAGGGTTAGCATAACAACTGACATTTGGTCTGCTCCCCCACATTTAGAATCTTATATGTGTAACAGCACATTGGATAGATCAAAATTGGATTATTCAAAAAAGAATAATTGCTTTTGAGACAATGCCAGAAAGACATACCGGTGAAAACATAAAATATAGATTAGTAGAGATATGTAGAGAATAGAACTTATTAGATAAGATATTTTGTTGTTCAACTAATAATGCAACCGCGAACATTAAATGTATAGAACTTTTGTATAACGAACCTGCTTTTAGTTTTATCCTTGGGGGTAGCTTATTACACATACGTTGTTGTGCGCATATAGTTAACTTATCTTGCCAAGCAGGTATAAAAGAATTAAGCGATTTATTAGAACCAATTAGAGATATAGTGAAGTGGCTTAGGATTGGAAAGATAAAGAGACGATATAAACAATTATGTGACCAATATCAACTTAAAAAAGTGTATTGGTCATTAGATACTCCTACACGTTGGGGCTCAACCAACGATTTATTAAGAAAGGCGATTGCTTATCGTCCAGTTATAACACAACTGTATAGTGAGTGTACAGATAGCTATATAGCTGATGACACTTGGGAATTAGCTATAGGTGTACATAATATATTAGAAGCGTATCACCACGCAACTAAGATTTTTTCATATGTTTATGAACCGAACGTTCACTTAGTAATAAGTGAGTGTATTACTATTTTTTATCATCTCCTAAACATACGCATGATGATACTAACCCATATTTGAAGCCGATTCTTGCAGATATGATGGAAAAATGGAAGGCATATTTTACCGATTTTCCTTATATTTATGGAATTGCAACCATTTTAGACCCATGTTTTAAAACTGAGGTCCTTACTAAAGTAATAGGATTTTACTACCAATCGTTAGATTGCCCGCCTACTGATGTACATAATTATGTAGGAACATGTAAAAAATATTTAGCAGAACTCTATGATTATTACGCTAGTGTATATAACCCAAAACGCGACACGTCTAGGCGTGCTAGCGTTTCGGCACGTCCCTCTTATTATAATTCGGTAATAGCTAATATAATGAGTCAAGATGATAGTTTTGTAGGATCATCTTCTTCTTCCTCCACTTCATATTTAGAATTAGATAGTTATCTTAAACACCACTTTGAAATGGACCAAGGTAGCTATAACATTTTAGAGTGGTGGAAAGAAAAATCTGTAAAATTTCCCATTTTATCGAGAATTGCAAAGGATATCCTTGCAATTCCCGCGTCAACAATTGCGTCGGAGTCTGCTTTTAGTGCAGGTAGAAGAGTTTTGGACGAAAAGAGATCTCGTCTTGCTCCACATAGTATTCAAATATGTGTTTGCAAGAAAGATTGGGATCAAGCGGAGATTCGAACACAAGGACTAAGGAATGATGATGATCAAGACGACGATGATGATCCATGGATGATGATGGATACATCTGCATCATCGTCAGGAGGAGAGTTCGCGGAAGCATCTAACCAACCAGATGATGATGTCGAAGACGAATAGGATCAATCGGACAACGATAAATCAACATTCAACAACTATAAATAAAAGGTATGACAAAGAACTACGTGGACTTTGATTCCTTCGGGATACGTAGGCAGCTTAGTATTCCTTTGGGTACTAGGTTCAAGTCCATTTTCTCCCTCTTTTTTTATCAATCATCTTTATCGACATTATCATTGATTCGTTTTTTATTAATTTATTTTTTTCATTCTTTTTAGTATATATTTTAATAACGATGACAACTTGACAAGCAATGAATTTCGCTAATAATCAAGTAATCATCAAAGGTACGTCCGCAATATTATAATATTTTTTTATTATATAAATATTTAAAGAAAAAATAAAAATGGAACTGATGGTCCAACCCGCCCGTCCCGTGATTTGGAACCGCCGGAACCGCCTCATGAACCGCCAAGGAACCGTTTGGAACCGCCCGGAACCGGAACCGGTCGCGACAGGTTCCAAATGGAACCGGAACCGGGTGGAACCGGAACCGGATGGAACCGGAACGGAACCGGATCAACCCGGACCGTGGCCATGCCTACTACTAACTAAGCCACCAATTACCAATATTTTATTAAAGGAAAATGATGGCATAGTTTAACTTTAATTCTTTCATCGAAGCATTGGCCATGTCATTGTTGATGGGAAGTAACACATTAACCAAAGATATGTCTCCCTTCCAAGTACCTATATGTTACATGTACCTCCCTCTAGCCAATAACAATAATGTTAAAAGATTAAATGTCTAGCATATGTGTCATCCATTATATGAACTAGAGCTCTTCAAAAGTGCCTAAATTCGAAAATGAAAGTTATCCGGCTCAAATTCAAGTATTTATTGTTGGTTGATCGAATCGATATGACTCAATTCGATTTTAAATTCAAACTAGATTATAGCGAAAATAAAAAAGTTGTGTGTAAAAGATTAAGTATGAGTAATTATGTTAAAAGATTATCCAGAAAAGATAAATTAATACTAATCTGGAGAAGTATTTAGGTTAGATAGTTATCTAGCAACATTCATCTTGGAAGGGCAAAAAAGGACATTATACGAATGAAATAATATTAATGCATGGGAAGCTCACGTGTAGTTGGGAGACACATGTCAACTATAGAAAGACATCATAAGGTAGCAGGACATATGTCCAAAGGAGAAGCAAAGAATAAAATACAATAGAATAAATAAATGATTGACACGTCAAAAGCAAGTACAGTGGCATGCAAAAAGTTATGAGGATCAGGAAAATTCAAAAGAATGTTTTACAAGTACAATCATGAGCTATAAATACAGATCAAAGAGCACATAAATGAGGTAACTTGAATTCTCGATAATTAAGGAAAAAACAAAAAAAGAACTCAAAGTAATTTATTGCTAAAGGAGTTATTACAACTGAATTTAAAGAACCTACTTTGATTTTCAGAGGGTCATTAATAACATAAATACAAAATCTAAGAGTAATTATAATTATTCTGATCAATCTTCAAAATAACATTAGCCAGATACTAAAAAGACCTCACGTCTAAATAAGTCCTAAGTAGTCATCCACTTTGCAACGACAGTGCTCTTGAAAGGACCTATTAGGCAAACTTTTCTTACATATTTACTGACTTCGGCGTCGGAGTAGGTCCATAGAAAAACATTCCGGCCCCTGCTAACCCCTTGTTACTTCTTATAGGAACCATCATCTTCTTGAGAGATCATTAAGCATAACTTGGCAAAACATTAAGAACAAGACCTCTACCAACTCTTAGGTTCCTTGATCAAAACTTAATCAAGAGCTTAAGTTTTACAATTAATTGTTCCAAAAATCAAATACAGGAACAATTTGGCGCTAGAAGGAGGGCATGTTTTTCTTTCTTTGCCAAAAAGTCACTTTAAGAATTTTCAAGATGCCGAACAATTCACAAAATCAGAGCTAGAACACAAGTCAATTCAGAAGAAGTAGGTCTCATAGGAGATCTAATGGAACTGAAAACATAGCACAAAGAATAGTTGATGAAAGGCGTAATCTGAGACAGTCACGGAGTTCTCAGAGAGAACAAAATGTGTCAAATTCTCAGATGCAAGAGGAAACACCTGTAACACCACATGTCGGAGGAATTCCACCACAGTTTAATCTTACTGGGGGTGCGTTAGTTCAGTTAGCAACTGCACTGGCTAATGTCATCAGATCCGGAAGGGAGGATGCTAGTCCATCCCAGGGAGAACAGATTTCTTCAGAAAGAAGACAAGAAGAGGAGGACGAATCATACATTCCTCTTTCTAGTCAAAAACAAAAGGCAAGAGAGTCACTCAAACTGGGCTCTCAGACAAACAAAGGAATTTGTATAGAAGAAGATGTTGAGTCAAAACCAGGAAAAAAGTATTGCTAGTACAAGACTCTATCGAATTTTGGAACTTCGTCCCAGTAAGGGACTCATATACATAAAGGGTGGACTGAAACGATCTACTCACAAACTTATTCCCAGGCAACAAGGGAATCAGAGAAAACAAAAAGAATTTCTACAATAAGCAGACTAGGAAAGAGTCCTAGTCGATCAGGAATCTGGAAGAGGATTGGTGCTTCACAGCCATCCTTGAAAATTCAAGAAGGAGAGGGAGAATCACTTCAGGTCGCAAAAAGTACGTAGCCAGAAATCCATTCCCTTAAAGACAAATCACCATATATCCCAGAATTACTATCGAAGTTTCCAAAAAGCCAGAAAATTAGATTTTCTGGAAAGACCCCATTTGTGCCAGAGATTGCTGCAACTCCAGCAAAAAGGGTAAAATTCCTTGCTCACCTGACCTACAAAGGGGAAGCTTGTCCAAATGCTCATCTGGCAGCATTCAACAATGAAATGGATATGGACAGTCATACCGATGCAAGTTGGTGCAAAAACTTCATCCTGACCCTGACGGGAACTGCTCAGAAATGGGTGCAAAGTCTCCTAGAGGGATCAATTTCCAGTTCTAATGAGCTGCAGAAAAATTCAAAAGTCACTTTTCGTCAAGAACTTCCAGAACAAAACAATACATTGAAATGATGAGCATTAGGTAGGGGAAGGATGAATCCTTGAGAAATTATGTCTCTATGTTTGACAAAGAAAGTCTTCAGGTATTAAATCCGGAAGAGAATATTTTAACTTTCGTTTTCAGGCAAGGCTTAAATTCTGATAGGCCTTAGAGTGAAGCGTTAAAATTCAGCAATCAATGGTCTTACCTGAAGACTATGAAAGAGGTCAAAGAATATGCACAATCTCATGTCGATGTAGAAGATTTTAAAGCTATCACTAGGAAAATGGAACAGAAGGGAAGGAATATAAAGAAAGCCAAGAAACCAGCAGAAAGGCAAGACAGAGGGAAAAAGCTGGTGAGAATTGAGGATTTGGACGTACCAAGACTCAATAACTATGCTAATTACACACCCTTAAAAGAGTCTAGGGCAAAAAATTTTAATCTACGTAAGGAAGATACGAGGTGGCAACGCCCCATCCAAAGGAAGATTGCTGGAAAAAACCCAAAAGCGTTTTTCAAATTCCATGAATGTCCAGGTCATTGAACAGAGCATTGTAAGTCTTTGATGAATAATCTAGAAGACTTAATACAAAGAGGTTATTTCCAACAATATAAACAAGACAGAAATTTGGCAAAAGGCAGTCAAGAAGCAGATCCGGAGAGGAAAAGCACGCCAGAAATGAGGAAGAACCACACATCTGGGATATCAAATTCTGAGGCACATCTGAGAGCAGCAACTGCTCCCTGATTAGAGCTAAGGGAGGTCACTGAACAGAAAGAACCACCATCCATGCCAAATATGACATTCACCAGGGAAGATTGTAGAGGGGTATCATATCCTCATTCAGACCCCCTGGTAATGGTTGTAGATATAGCTGATCAATCTGTGCATAGGGTCTTACTAGACAGCGGTGCCGAGGTAAACGTTATTTATAAGTCTTGCTGGGACAAGATGGACTTGGAAGACAAAAATTTGAAAAGATCTTCCACTCCCATTGTGGGGTTTTCAGGAGAGTCAGTACAGGTCGAGGGAAAAATTACTGTACCTGTAACTATCACTGATAAAAAGGGGTGACTATTACAGTTCCCCAGGAATTTTACATAATCGATGCTCCAACCAGATACAACTTTATTCTAGGAAGGAAATTCATTGTAGTAATAACTGGCATTCCTTCCACTCACCATCAAACTTTACTTTTTGTTGGGAGAGACGAAAGAGTGGAAGGGCCAGAGGAAATCAAAAAATGGCTAGATCTTGCAATTGCATGAATAAAACAAGTACTGAGCCACAAAAAGAAAAAGAAAAGGTGCCAGAAATAAAATTGGTACCAGAAAAGATAATTGAAAAAGAAAAACGAAATAAAAAAATGAAGTTTGTCACATCTCTGCCCAGGGACTTGGAAACCTGTTGAGATAGATCTCAGACCATCTGAAGATGAAAATACAAAGAAGAGTACCCACAGATGGAGATCGACCATCAAGAAATAGAAGAGGTTCCCTTGGTTGAAGGAACTAACAAAACTGTGAGAATTGGGGGAAATCTAGGTCCTCAAATTTGCCTTCATTTAATCCAAGTTTTAAGACAGAATGCTGATCTTTTTGCCTATTTAGCAACTGACATGCCAAGCATAGACCCAAAAATAATCACTTACAAGCTTAAAAGTTTTGAAGGGGTCAAGCCAGTCAAGTAGAAGAAAAAAAACTTTGGTTCAGAAAAAGATAAAATTATTAAAGAAGAAGTTCAGAAACTGCTGGATGCTAGATTTATTGAAGAATGTCTCTATCCAGAATGGTGGCTAATATTGTTCTGGTTATAAAACCCCAGCCAGGAAAGTGGAGAATGTGTATTGACTTTATTAGTTTGAATAAATATTGCCCAAAGATTGTTATCCTTTGCCTAGAATAGACCAGTTAGTTGATTCAACTGCTGGGTACGCATTGTTATCATGTGTGGATGCCTTTTCTGGCTATCATCAAATTTTCATGGACCTTGCTGATAAAGAAAAAACAGCATTTATATGCTCAGCAGGGGTATTTAATTATATCATGATGTATTTTGGTTTAAAAAATGAGGGAGCAACCTATCAAAGGTTGATGGATAGACTTTTCAAAGATTAGAGGGGAAGAAATTTAGAAGTGTATGTAGATGATTCGATTGTGAAAAGTAAAACAGAGGAGGAAATGACTATAGATTTCTAAGAAACATTTGGCAACATGAGAGAGTATAAAATGAAGCTTAATCCCAAGAAATGTGTTTTCGGGATAAAGTTTGGAAAACTTTTAGGATACTTAGTTAGCCAGAGAGGAATTGATGCAAATCCGGAAAAGGTTCAAGTAGTAATTGATCTGGAAGAACAAAAAAACAAGCATGAAGTAATGAAACTAACTGGGAGAATGGCAGCTCTTTCCAAATTTATCTCTAAGTCAGCAGAAAGAGTAAATGTCGTTCTTTAAAGTTTTGAAAGGAAATAAAATTTTGAGTGGGGTAAAGAATAGATTCAAGCCTTTAAAGAATTTAAGGCCCACTTACACAGTCTGCCAACAATGGCAAGATCTATAACAGGAGAAACATTATACTTGTACATATCAACTACACAACATACGGTGAGTGCATCATTGATCAGGGAGGAAAACAAAGTTCAACTCCCAATTTATTTTATAAGTAAAATATTGTTGGATGCTGAAACTAGATATACAATAATAGAGAAAGCAACATATGCTGTGATGGTGGCAGCCAAAAAATTAAGACCTTACTTTGATGCTCATCAAGTAATAGTCTTAACGAACTTACCTTTAGAAAAGAGTCTAGAAAAAATTGAAAGATCTAGTAGATTGGCAAAATGGGCCATAGAATTAAATGGACTGGGAATCAAGTACCAACCTAGAAAGGCGATCAAAGGTCAAGCCCTGGCAGATATTTTTGCAGAAGGCATAACTCAAGAGGAAAGTGGAAAGCCAATCTGGCAACTGTTAATTGATGGGTCATCCAAACTCATTGGTGCAGGGGATGGGTTGGTATTAATAACACCTGAGGGAAAAATCATAGAGTATGCACTGAAATTTCAATTCAGAGCTACCAATAATGAGGCAGAATACGAAGCGGTCATTGCTGGGTTACAATTGTGCAAAGCTCTGGAAGCAAAAAGAATCAGTTTGAAAACTTACTCGCAATTAGTTGTAAATCAGATCTCAGGAGAGTTTGAAGCCAAAGAAGAAAATATGTAGAAATATCTAAAGAAAACACAAGAGCTGATGTCAAAATTTGAGGTTGTCCATGTTGAAAGACTACCCAGAACCCAGAATGAGCAAGCTGATGCACTCTCTAAATTAGGGAGTTCCAGCATGCAAAATCTGGAAAGATCTGTCTAGTAGAAGTTAAACCTCTCAGTTCAATTCATGAAAATTCAACATCTGTTTTTAATATTGGAAATAGAGACGTCCCCGACTAGATGAAAAACATCATCCAATACAAAGATAGTGGAGAACTCCCAGCAGACCCAATTCTTGCCAAAAAGGTGAAGTTGAAATCAACTCAATTTTGTATAATAAATAGAGAATTGTACAAAAAGGCCAAGAATGGACCGTTACTAAAATGCGTAACACCATCGGAGGTTGATTATATATTGAAAGTGGTACTTGAAGGGTGTTGTGGTCACCATCTAGGAGCTAGAGCTCTGGCACACAAAGTAATCAAAATTGGTTATTATTGGCCAACAGCAACAAAAGATGCCAAAAAGTTAGTTCAGAGATGTGAAAAATGCCAGAAGTACGCACCAAACATTACCCAGCCAGTATCAGAATTGAAATACATCCATAATCCAATCCCATTTGCCCAGTGGGGACTAGACCTTCTGGGATCACTCAAACAGGCAGCAGGAGGCAAAAATTTTTTCATTGTTGCAATTGATTATTTTACAAAGTGGATAGAAGTTGAGTCACTGGCAACAATCACTTCCAGAAAAGTAGAAAAATTCATCTGGCAGATCATTATCACCAGATTTGGACTACCAAGGGTCCTAACTGTTGACAATAGAACCGAGTTTGATTGTGCAAAATTGAGGAAATATATGGAAGATTTTAAAATAGTTGTGGCCTATTCATCAGTTTGCAATCCACAATGCAATGATTAGCAGAAGCTGCAAACAAACAAATCTTAAACGGACTTCAGAAAAAATTGGAAGATGCGAAAGCCAGATGGATTGATGATATTTATGATATTCTATGGTCAATAAGGACAATAGTGAAAGAAGCAACAGGTCAGAATCCATTCAAACTTGTTTATGGCTCAGAAGCACTCCTACCAGTTAAAATTGGAGTGCAAACTACAAGAGTGAAACATTTGAGTCAAGAAGAAAATCAGCAATACAGACTCCTAGATTTGGAATTAATTGATGAAGTCAGAGAGAATGCAACGCTAAAAATGGCAGCATATCAGAATAGGATTGCCAGACTATATAATAAAAAAGTCAGATGCAGGATGTTTCAAGCAGGTGATTTGGTCTTAAGAAATACAAAGGCCATCCAGAAGCATGACCATGGAAAACTATCAGAAAAATAGGAAGGTCCTTATATAGTTTCTGAAAATTATGGGAATTGAACATACAAGTTAAAGACATTTGATGGTAAACCATTAAAACACAAATGGAACATCAGGATGTTGAAAAAATATTACATATAAAAGAAAATGTTTGTAATCATTCATCTATAAGTAAGGAAATCCAATATAGTTATTACTCAAAGCAATTATGCAACATATTGTGTAAGCCAAATCAATAAAAAAAATAAATAAAATAATAGCCAGTAGGAAAGCCCTGACTTTCATAAGTTAAGGAACCAGCTGAGTTCATGGGAAAGCCTTGGTTTTTCATAACTACGGAGCCCAAAAAATGTCTGAAGAAGATATCAGACATAAGGAAAAATGCAATAAATTCATAACTACCATTAATCTTTTAAGTGTATTTCATTTCTGAAAATACTTAAAAGTTGGGGGGAGTAAAAGGCAGATATCTGTCAGGAGGATATTGAAGAGGAAATTTGATAAGGATACTTAGTTAGGTACCTCCACAAGTCATGTAAATGAATAGTTAGAAGCATCATTAACTTAAGAAAAACATGTAATGTGTATACTATCAAAATAGTCAGAAAAATTATATTCATTAGTTAGATGAAAATAATTACAAGTTGACTGGAAGACTTCAATATACAACAAAATTTTTTGAAACTTCCAGAATCTTACAAAAATAAATAAATATTAAAAGGCAAAGGTCATGATTTGCTGGGTGGAGGAGTTGTAGAGGCAGAAGGAGCAGAGGTACCAGTTCCTTGACTAGATGATGATGCTTTATATTGGGTCATAAGGGATGGAATGCATGAGGCCACTGGAGTTCCAGGAGCTAAGAAAGGTTCAATCTTAGACCATTCCAAGTCAGGGTAAGCAGTAAAAGCTGCATTCATGGCAATCCTGAGAGAACCTTCCTTGGTTCTAGCCCTATCAGCTGCCAAGTGAGATTGAAATTGAGATTGGAAGTATTCAATTGCTTTCTTTCTCTCTTGGACCTTTATGTGCTTTTTCTCAGTTTCCAGTTTGGCCACATTGGCTTCCAAAGCTGATATCTGCTCCCTCAACTTATTCTTGTCACTCTCTGCAGCATCAATTACTCCCCTTTGAGTCTTCACCAGATACTTGGACTGTTAAAGCTTGAACTTCAGATGCAAAATTTCCTCGTCCTTTTTGGCAAAAGCTTGCTCAATGGAAGTAAAAACATCTTGAACCTTCTTCAAATCTCTCTGAAGTTGGCCAGATTCTTCAACACCTTTGGCAATAGTAGTTTGTTGCTCCAAAATAAAGTTGGACTGGGAGATATGCTCAGCCTGTAGCTCTTTATATTTGGCATTAAGCTCACTCAAATTTTTATTAGCTTTTGTGAGCCCAATGTCAAGAGCCAAAATCCTGGTCTCTTTAGCAGTCATCAGTTCAGTCTGGTATTTGAGCTCAGTCTCCAAAACTTGGGTTTTACCCATTCAGTTATTTACTTCATTCTGGCGAGAAAGCAACTCTGTTGCAAGAGAAGATGATTTGGATTCAAGTGCCAAATTTTTTGCCCTAAGACTCTCCACCCCAGCTTGAAGAGAGTTAATCTCAGATTCCTGAGTCTGATTTTTCTGGCGAAGACTTTGAAGATCAAAGTGATATGTTTTCTTCATCAGAGAACCCAACTCAGAAAGTCTGGAATTAACCAACTATATACAAGGTAGAAATAATTAGTAGATTAAAGATGGAAAAAATCAAGTACAAAGCCTAAAGTATAAATCTAATTACCTCATCAAAATCATGATATGGGCTTTCCAGAAACCTCCCAACACTGGCCATAATGTCAAAAGACGCAGATTGCTAGGAAGTGTTGTTCACTTCATCCAGTTTCAGTTTGGAAGAATGTGGTTCTTTTAGATGAGGGCCCTAAGCAGCCCGTTTATTTACGTTTTGTGTTCCTGAAAAAGTAAATGAATTTTAAAAAAAATAATAAAGAAAGAAAAAGTGAGAAGAGAAAAGGAATTACCTTCAGCTGGAACAACTTCAATAGGACTGGGGTCCTCACTTACTAAATTCTTAACAGGTGTAATTGGAAGGACTTCCCCAGTTTCAGCTCTACCTTCCATTACTGTTGTAGGTCATGGGAATAGCTTTCATCAACAATCTCCTCAGCAACATTGACTGGGGATTGGTATGTACAAATGGGGTCCCAACATCAACTTCTGGGGCAGGTGTATCATCAGTTGCAACCTCAACCCGAGGGGAAGAGATGGCAGAAGGATCCACCAGATCCATAGTAGTATCAGCTGGGACCCTAGCTACCTTAGCTATAGAAACAGAAGGTTCAGCAACAGCTTCAGTTGCTTCATCACCCACTACCTGGATGACTTCATCGGTAGGAAAAACTGCAGGAGAGGCTGGTGGTTCAATAACTTAAAAAAAAAGTGAGTAAAGATGAAGTTTATCTAGTAAAGATATCAGAATATGACAAATATCTTAATGAAAATTAAAAGTAGAATCAATACTTGTACCAGCTTCCTTAAAAAACTAATCAACAGCATCATCAGCGGTAAAGGCGAATATATTGGAATACCCAGGAGAAGCAGGAGGAGATGGAGAAGTCACAACCACAACAACCTCTTGAACCTCAAAAGGAGATTCAAGAGCCATTTCAGACTCCTCAACCAGCCCCTCCTGGACAGGCTCTAGGGTAACATCCTCAATAGAAGCAGCCTTAGTAGTAGCAACGTTGGTAGTTGCTGTGAAACGGAAAACAACTCAGATATCAGAAAATAGAATAACAATGAATGAAATTTCGTTCAATAAGGAAACAACCACCTAAGTCTTGATCTGGGAGCAACACAATAACTTGTGAGCTCCCAGGAGCCAGATAAGCACAAGGAGTAACCAGAAGGGGAAGATCATCACCTTCCCAAGACTGGAAAGAAGAAGCATCAGCGTTTTTCTTCTTCTTGAGGCTCCTTTTCTTCTTAACTGGGCCTTTGGTTGAAGGATCAGCTTGATCAACAGCAGCAGCAGGGCCCCCAAATTGGCCCTTCCTTGAACCACCTCCAATGAAAGGGTCTGAAACTTGGAAAACTCTTGAGTGAGGATCAACCCAAGTCTTAGGATCCCTATACTCCCTTTTGGCAAAAGGAAGAGAACCCTACCCTCTTCTGAGGTAGTAGCCAGTGTTGTCTGGGCATATGTCACTCCTCATCCACCTGGGGGCCTCAGCTGGAACAAGAGGGTCGTAATAAAACACAGCAGTCCTCCCCTGCCTATAATTTTTAATGGGGATAGGAGGAAAGCTAACACACATCTTGTATAGATGTTTGTTAGCTGTGTTGTCAGCGCATAGAGAGTAAGGGAGAGGATTGTACTATTTCCCATGAGGAGAAATACCCAAAGTCTTCCAGGAAACTAAACTGCCTGCCTGTTCTGGGAAAGCAAACAAAACTTATTTTAAAAAAAAATCATCACCATCAAATAGGAAAATAAAAGAAGTTGATATCATACCAGGAGTCAGGCAGGAAGATATCTTCACAAGGGACAAGCATAGGTCCTATTGGAATATGGCAGCATGAGGAATCCACCTGTCCTTAGGTTTAATGAAATATAAAAAAGCATGCCTTTCTCTTCGAGAAAGGTGTTGAATCTCATCCAGCCCCAGAGTTTCTCTGGTTTTGAATTTACTCCAGAAGACTGGAGGCATATATCTGAAGGGGTGACCAGGCGTCTTAGGCACTCTAACCCAAATGATTTTATCTTTATACTCTTTGAGGTCGTTGAGTTCTGTATAGACGACCATGGCCCCATTAATTGAGGAAAATGTAATAAAGGGTTTATTTTTATTTTCATCTAATTTAAAGAGGCTTTTAAAAAGGTTAAGAGTCAAGGAAAGTTTCATATATTCACAAGTCCAGATGAAGGACATAATTTTCCTTGTAGCTTGAGGAAGGAGTTGATTAAGAGAAAGATGGAAATGGCAAAGAATTTGGGAGAAGAATGGGTGAAGGGGAAAGCGTGAACCAAAAGCAAAATGATATATACAAACTGGAACAAAAATTTCCTCCTCATTGGTTTCGGAGATGATATATTCATGAGCCATCATCCTCTCTTTACCAATTCAACACCAGTACCCCTTTTATTTAGGGATATGGCAATAATCTTCTAAAACGAACTGAGCTCTACCCTCCACCATTTGTTCGAAAGTCTCAGGGGGTAAGCTCAGTAGTTAGCAATTTCTTTATTGTTTCTGAAGAATCCTCCACATTGAGAGGTGTAAACTGAATGCCTTCAAGAACCTCCAAGGAAGGAGGAACAATTGGGTCAGTCCAATAAAAATGCGGCCAGCCATTTGTCTTCATACTCCAATCAGTTGGAGGTTCGTGTGGTAATGCTTCTGGTTGCATACAAAGGGGAAATTCAAAAACTGGTCCGTTAGTTAATTCGTTATTGAAATTGAAGGTCAAGTCACGAAGAGAAGCCTTAGAAGAAACCATGTTTGAAATTAATATGAGAATAAGATGGAAAAAACGAAGATTCACAGGGTAATTTGCAGAGAATTAAATCAGGGAATGTTTGAAAGTTGTTAAAGATTAAAGGAAACGTAAATTGAAATAAATGCAAACATAGGAATATTCATAGGCAAAGAAATCATTACAAAATTCAAAAGAGAAAAATCAATCGTCAAGATTAGGAAGAAAAGGAAAATTAACCGTCAAGATAAAACCGCTTCAAAATTTTCTCAGGTGTAGGGAATGGTGATTGGATGTGCAATTAATGTTTGTGCAGCTCAGTAAGGATAATGATGGAAGAGTACTACATTAGCCAAAGCGTGTTCAATGTTTTCAAAAATTGCACCAAAAAAGAAAACTGTCAGAAAAACTGATGAAAGAAGTTTCTAAACTTTTCCAGAAGAAGGGGGAAGGGATAAAAGTACCCAGATCTTGCATGTTGCCAGATAAAGAAAAAGTACCCAGATCTTGCATGTTGTCAGATAAAGAAAAAGTATCCAGATTTTGCATGTTCCCAGATTAGAAAAAGTACCCAGATTTTTCATGTTGTCAGAAATTCGAAAAATAAAGATTTCTTTATAAATGTCCCAGAAAAGAAACAGCCAAATCAAACATGGGCCAGATACTAAAGATAAAGGAGCAATGAAAAGAAATTTTCCTGATTTCTACATAAATTCTTGAGGATGAAAATTTCTGAACCTAAGTTCAGCATAGAGAACAGACCCATAAATTCTTAAGATTAAATTTATAAGTCTAGGTGGGGGGCAAATTGTGTGTGTAGAACATTAAGCATAATTATGTTAAAAGATTATCCAGAAAGGATAAATTAATACTAATCTGGGAAGAAGTATTTAGGCTAGATAGTTATCTGGCAACATTCATCTAGGAAGGGCAAAAAAGGACATTATACGAATGAAATAATATTAATGCATGGGAAGCTTACGAGTAGTTGGGAGACACCTGTAAACTATAGAAAGGCATCATAAGGTAGCAAGACATATTGTAGCAGGAGCGGCACTCTCGATACATAATTAACATTAATCATTATACTTAAGATAAATAATGCGAAAGTGTAAAACGCCGAACTGCTAAAAAACCATTTAAACTAAAATCGTTCAAAACATAAGTTAAAAAAAAAAAATCTTACAACTGAGAAAATATAAAATAAGGTTTGCTTAAATAAGATAAAAAAAAACATAAGTACAATATAGTCATCAAGTAAAATCAATGTAGCTAAGTCCTCAATAGAATAATTAAAGTTGCGGCCTGGATCGAAACCTGAGCTAAATTTTCCTACAAAATACTGTCATCCATTATACGAATGACAGCCGATTAAATCGATCAGCGATAACAAAATAATCATCAAGCACAATATAGAAGGTTATTACTCATTATTGACCTTTACTAAGCCATTGAGTTACATTCTCAATACTTGTAGAAGTTCATTACTGCTACTAAATACTTGGTAACCTTAATGCTTATTTAATCAAATTCAATTAAATCTCAAAACTTTACCATCATAGCACATCACAAGATCACAACAATAATGACAACTGATATATGTAAG
>NC_080059.1:19964042-19996542 GCF_026212465.1 Amaranthus tricolor | reverse complement strand
ACAATTAATTGTTCCAAAAATCAAATACAGGAATAAAAGTCAAACTTAAACCATGATCGTGACCGTACTGTATTATAACCTAGGTTGCACTAAAACGGACACGGACACGACACGGGTACGGGAAAACGCCAACTCAAAAATGGTGGACACGGGGACACGAAAATGGTAATATAATAAATATAAAATTAAAGATAATTTTACAATCCTTCATTTGATATATGTAAATAAACACTTTAAAAAAATAAAACTCACATAAAATGCAAATAAGTACCAAATAAACAACATGAGTATTTAAAAATAGTCATACAAACCAAATCAAAGAAAACCAAATAAATAGGTAAATTTAAGTTTGATCATCACACATCATCCATATGACATCCATCATCATCCTCCGCTACAAAAGTAGTTTCCAACTGGGGCTCATCGAGAGAAAGATCCGCCATGCCAAGACAAATAGAATCTTTTCATTTAAAATTGTAAGTAATCATTTAAATGTCATAAGTGATCACTTTAAGACAAAAAATATATATGTGAGACCGTCTCATTTAAGAATTAGTGATGAACATAATAATACTAACCAATCAACATAAGTAATTTACAAATTTTAAGTGATTGTGGTGCGGTTTGGGGCAACAAATGGTGGTGCGTGGTTTGTGGCCTACTGCGGTGGCCTAAATGCATGAGTAGAGGAGCAGAGAAGGTGAGGATGTCAGTAGTGGTTGTGGCGCACATATTGAAGGAGAACGCGGCGATGTTAGCGGCGCTCACATGTGGTGGCAGAGAAAGAAGGGGAAAAAAGAAATATTTTTTATTTTTTCATTTTTTTTTTAAAAACTTGTCCTTTACTGCTTGCCGTGTCCCTTGCCGTGTCCCTTCCGTGTCATTGTCGTGGCCGCGTGTCCGGAAAAATATTAAAATATTGGACACTTCATTTGGCGTGTCAGACACGGATTTCCGCGTGTCCGTCGCATGTCCGTGTCCGACACGTGTCCGACACGGGACACGCCAGTCCAGGGACGTGTCCGTGTATTCTAGATTATAACTTAATGGACAATTATCAATGTGAGAAAAGTTTTTAAACCATAAAAGGAGAGTTGTAGGTCTTGTAGTTCCTAGCCTCTTATATAGTCGCACTCCCACGTTGAATATAATTAAATAAGAGTTTTTGTTAAATTATGAGGTTATTAAGAAACGTCGTTAATATAAGAGAAGGTCTTAGTAAATAACGGTTATTTGTAAAGTTAATAAATCATCGATATTTGGTAGAACTTGATAGAGTGAGAGTTTTGTTATTGTAATTTATCTTTTTTGATTTTGTTTCTTTAATATTATTTATTTTGTCTTTATATGTTGATTTACAAATCACGGTTATTAATTACGAATAGCCGATTATTTGTAAAAACTATTATCTAATTTCAATCCAAACAAACCGGATATCAAAATCTAGATACATAGGTTATTCCAGATTGGATACTAGATATGCCTTTTCAAAATTTTCTTTTGATTTTGCAGTTTTTTCACCACAAAAAAATGGCACGATTAGAAGTTTCCGACTAACCGAAACAGTCGAAAATTTCCGACTGATAGGCGTTGGTCGGAAATTCCGACTAAATTGCTACTGAATTACTTTTTGGTCGTAATTTTAAATTTAAAAAAAAAAAGAAATTTACCATTAATTTTTTTCTGACTAATTTCCAACTGAATTTTAGTTGAAAAATTTACCGACCATTTTCCGACTAAAATTTAGTTGGAAGTTAGTCGGTAAAAGTTTCGTCTAAAAGGAAAGTCAAATACTCCTAACAAAAAAGAAATACTAAGAGTAAATTAAGATAAGCCTTTTTTGGTCAATTCGTGGCATGATAATATTGGGTGGTGATCAAATTTATAGGATAAAAGTTTTATTATTATGGATTCTAATTCTAAAGACTAATGTTATGAGAATTTTTGCAGTGCATATATAGTCTTGATAATTAAATATTCAGTAATTTTGTCTTAATTTGCGTAAAACAAAATAGGAGTAATAAATTATGAAAAGTAACAGTGAGCAATTTACAGATTTTGATTCTTTTAACAATAGCACAACTCCTTGAAACTATAATATACAACTAATATTATGATACATTAATTATATATACTAATACAACTAATATAATAATAATAATAATTACAAACTAATACTACTAATTACATACTCATACTACACTAAAACTACTAGTTACAACTAATACTACATCTAATAATAATAATAATAATAATAATAATAATAATAATCATAACAATCAAGTAATACAACTAATTATATACTATTACCACATTAATTCGACTAATTATATACTTATACAACTACTATTATACCAATGATACACTACTACTACTAACATACAAATACTACACTAATATGACTAATTACATACTAATACTACAATAAGACGACTAATTACATCTAATACTACATATAATAATATGCTAATAATAATAATAATAATAATAATAATAATAATAATAATAATAATAATAATAATAATACACTAAGTGGTAGGAGTATTATTATGTTATAAGTGATAGGAGTGTTATTATGTTATAGGCTTAATAACATAGCTTAGAGTGTCACTAATTAACATTTGAAATACTTGTTGGAGCATGGATGTAATAACCTTGAGATCTTGGGTTTGAAACTTCCCAAAAGCATTTGTGTATAAAGCAGGTGGTGGGTGCCATGTTGGTGCCATGTGGGTATGACGTGGCATATCCCTTACATCCATTTTTTTTCCGACCACTTTTGTCATTTTGGGATAAATTCAGAAATAGTATTTTCCAACTAATTTTCGACTATTTATAGTAGGAAATTAGTAAGAAATTTCCTACTATTTTCCGACTAACTTATTAGTCGGAATTTTTGACTAATTTTCCGACTAACCATAGTTAGTTGTAAATTCCGACTGTTTTCCTACTAATGTGAATTTCCGACCATTCTGAACTGACTACCCCAAAACAGTCGGAAATCAGTCGGTCTATACCGACTGATTTTCGACTGTTTTGGGTGATCAGAAAGTTGTTGTGTTTTTGTAGTATGTACACAAACATTTACGCCTACTTTTCTTTCTTTAATCAAAATTATTTATATAGTTTGAATAAGAAATCATTTCGGTAATATGGTTGTATTTTTAAAAGGCTAAATTAATCAACAATTAAAAGGTCATGCAACTTAATTGCAGTTTAGAATTATAATTATTAGCATGTTCAAAATTCTAAATAGAGTGTTACGGTTAAAAAATATTGAAAAATCAAAAGTTTGGTTTCACATAAGTTTTGATTCTAATTAGAATTTGAATTCGAATTCTGACTAAAAATCGAATATTACTAGTCATATTGGTTTTCAAAAATTTGACCCAAACCATCTAGTTTTCGAGAATTAAATAAATTATCCAATTTTTTGAAAATAAATAACAAATAGTTTGGATCAAATAATTCAGATAAGATTGTTATGCACACCCCTAACTATAAGCAACTTTAGTTATATATCTATAATAGATTACTAGTGGTATTGGTAGTTTATATTCATTTCATTCACAATAATGGACGAGTTTCAATTTATTTAATATTTAAAATAAGATCGATTAATTATCTAATTGTTTTATATATAGATAGATAGTTTAATTTAATTAGTTTAAACTTTCATAATACTTAAAGAACTTACGAACTATATTAAGTCTATAACACTTTAATCAATTTTTTAGATTTATTTCCTTCACTCTACTAGATCGAGTTTACAATATTCAACATCACTTACACATTATAGACATAGCTACAAGTCTATATTAAACTTATTGATAGTTAAAATTAGAATGTATTTTGCTACAAGTCTATATTAGACTTATCAATTGTAATATTATTGCTTTATAATACTAATTATTGGGCCGCATGCTTTACCAAGCTATAATTTTGAATTTCATGATAATATTTAACGTATTTTGAATTTCATGAAAAAACATAGTATATTAAGTGATTTCAAGCTAATAGTCTTCAAACCTCTTAATTCAAACATTTTATTATATTACACAAGAGAAGACAAACATAAGCTATTGATAAGCAATTTGTGATAACATACATAATGTAGATATGTTGACTTAACAATAAGAAAAATGTAGCATATGGATTCCAAAATACAAGCTTCTCATAGTTGGGTGGCGCTATCAAGCCAATGTTAAACAAAACCATTTGTTAAATATTTCAAATAGACAACGATGTTATGTTTATAAGCAGTTTGTGCATTATGAGTTGGAGTCTTCTTGATTGGAAGAACATTCCATCTGAGAGAAACCTAAGCTTCAGCGCACTTTCAATTCGGTTTCAAATGCAGCAGGTGGCTTTGAAGCGTCAGCAGATGTTGAAATAGGCAGCATTGATTCAGAGATTGCCATTAGGGAGTTCAGTGGAGCGATGATTGTAGAAGAAGTGGATATATATATATATATATATATATAAGAAAATGGTGGAAGCCCTTTCTTGCACTCTAGCCGCAGCATTAACGAGTATATTTAATACACTACTCTTCAATAAACCAGTCCCTTAAAAAAGTGCGAAAGCTATTGCTTCAACAGCCCAAAGTTCAGAAAAACACATTGTATTTAAAGCAAAGATTTGGCCAAATCAAAAATAGGAAACTCTATTGTCCTTGCCTATGGTGTGGCATTTGAGTTCTTAACAGGCTACAGTAACTAATAAGCAACCAAGTACTGTTGCAATGTAAAAAAGTCATTGCTAAATCCATATAGAGTTGAAGCACTATTATTAGGCATACCTTTTCACTTGTCCTATTCAAGTAAGAAGCATTATTTCTAACAGAGTTTGCCATCTTGTATATAAATCCAGCTAATACTAATGGTGAGGATTTTATTAACTTCCTAATTCACCGTTTAATTCATCACGCTCTCAAATGTTGCTACAATTTTGTTTTCATTTAAATTGTTGGTGTTTCGGTAATGAAACGAGGAAGTGGAAAACACTTGATATACCGTAAGTGGAAGCGTTATCAGGAACGACGCTTCGTGGAAGGAAGTGACCTAAATCCCTGCAACACAACGCGTTAGCCTTGTCCGGGGGTGATCTCCCGGAAAACCCCTCCGACGCTCAAATTAGAACGGTGATGTGAGATTATTGAATAAACGATTATAAACTGAATGCAAGAATGAGGTTGATATGGCTTGTATTTTGGTAGGCTAATGAAATGGAGTGTGAATAAGGATACTAAGAGGATTATTTTCAGATGATCCCCTCCTTTCTGATGTTGGCCTTTATTTATAGTGGTGAAGAAGGAAGTTATTTCTGAGAAGAAGTGGATTATCATGGGGGTCATGGCAGTTATCAGCCTTAGAAGAAGGAGAACCAAGCAATGAGGGAAGAGTGTGAAGTTGGGTCAATATGGAGGTTACTTTCCTGGAGGGAGTTAGGGTATTTTGTGGGTCACTTGCTCATGAGCCAACTAAGGAGTTTGGAGAATTCAGGAAAAGCCCATTGACTTAAAGGTCAAAGTCAATACAAAGGGTCAAAGGGTATTAAGGTAATATGACATTAATAATTTAAATAAATAAATAAATAAGGTAAGTGATACCATGACAGTTGGCATTATAAAGTTCAAAAGGTACACTTTACGCATTAATACATAATTCAAAAGGTACATTTCATAAATTCAAAATGTGCATTCTAAACACTAATATATATGAAATTAATAGGATTATAAAGTTCAAAAGTTGCATTTCAAGCACTGATACATATGTATTTAACTATTATCATCAAAGTTCAAAGGTGCATTTCAAGCACTAATATATATAAAAAAAAAAATCAAGACTACATTTAAGATGCTTTTGAAGATGATGGCTTAGAAGTTGTCATTTTACCCTTTGTCAGAGCACTAATACATTTAAACGGTGAATTAAACGTTAAAATGGTGAATTAAATATTTAAGAGCCTAAACTGTGAAAGTTGATAGGAGATCGAATACTCTCTAGAGGGGGAGTGAATAGAGAGTATACCCGTTTAAAATTTTATCTGGAAGGTTAGTTCAAGAGCTTGGATGACCTTTCAAAACTATTTTCTGGAACAGTTTTAGGTCAATTGATAAATTTATAACGCATGTGCGAAAATGAACTTAAATAATAACAAGCAATATGTTAAAGAGGTTCGGCTCTCTTCCAACCCGTAGGATTCAACGCCTTTTATTAATGAACTTTAAGACAACTTAGAATCTCCTTGAAGAATGTCTTACAAGTTCCCTTAATAAAAGTACAAATTCCAATTTCACAAAAGAGATTAGAAATTGAATACTTTAAAAAGTATTTCAAGGTTAGGCGTATTAATCAATAAAAGATCTAACTCTTTTTAACTCTAAATCCTATTACAAATGTAAGAGTTAGATGAATTAAGTTTTACAATACTTTTTGAACACTTTTGAGAATATTAGATCTTAATTCAAGAAGAGAGAAAATTGTAAGAAGTGCTGCAATCATAATCCTTAAATGAAGCCTTATATTTATATGTCACGCCTCAACATATCCTTGTAGAGCAAGAAAGCTTAATCTGTCAATATCGTTGATCTCGTTAATCTGCACCAGTCTTCAAGATCTTGAGCTTAAACTCAAACTGACGTTGCAGTAACAGCTCATATAATTACGTCAATGTGTGCTGTATTTTGTTATTAGCAACCATTACTGTGCTGCCACGTTAGAACTCATACAGGATATTGAAACTTCAGCAGAAATAGATAATACAACGTATAAATCTTTTCAAATTTAATTCCTACTTTTAGCATCAATTTAAATTATCTTTTCCTATTTTTAGCATCAATTTATATTGTCTTCTAATTTATAGGAAAACCTGTAATTAGTATAACTTAATTTCAAAGCAACTTATTTATTCAAATATTCAAACATAAACCGTGTAATAACATATTCAAAAATTAAGCATAAAACATGTAATATAGTTAAATACTTAATTACTTTAAGCACACTTTTAATTTAAAACTCAAATTTAAAATTCAAATATAATTCAAATATTTCAACGTCTTGAACATACGTTCCTTTTATTTAGTTCAAATTTAAATATAATCTTATCCAATTATTATAATCATTTAAATATAAATTCAAACATAATTACAAACTTATCCAAATACAATAAACTTAAGTCTTTCTAATTTAAACTCAATTTAATAAATTTCGAACTTAAAATATATATTTATAAATCAATTAATATTGAATATGATTTTGGACTTACTTAAACAACTAAATATAATTGCTTAATTTATTGTTTAATTTAATATGTGTTTTGAATTATCATCACTTAAAGGAATTGAGTCTTCAAACTTGATGCTACCATGTGGAAAAATCTTACAAAATGGTAAACTAAACGGAAATTAATAAGAATTTAATAGAAAATGCTACGGCAGTTAGATAGTGCATAAACTGGATGCTACCACGTGAAAAATTCTTACAAACGTGCTACCACTGGCGTTTCATGATAGTTAAATGCTATTAAGGGGAATTTCCCTTTGTTTTTCTTTTTTAGTTGATTCTACTTATTTATTTTATTTATAGGCATTTAATTTATCTTTTCCATATAGTCACGTCTTTTTATCTTTTTCGAGCCGGGAGACTCCTTTGGCCGCGCTCTCCTTTATGGGTATGAGTGGCCGTCGTCCTTCCCTCCCCAGATATAATTGTTATTACTTATTAATCTTGGAAAATTGGTATCATTATCGATATTTATTATTACTATAGGGTCTCTTTATCATCGATATTACATTAGTATAGGCGTAAACTTTAATTCAATTGCTTCATTTGTTATTACTTATTAATCTTGAAAAATTGGTATTATTATTTTAGATAATGCATAATGATATTAGTGGATTGATTATGAATGCACTTAATTTAGTGCTATTGTAGATGTGCTCAATTAAGTGTTATTGTGAATGTGTTTGGTAATTTGGTAATGAGTTATGTCTAATGAGTTTATGAGTTTAAGTGTTATTTTAACTGTATTTGATCTGAAATGCACTTTATTGCATCTTACTTATTTTTTGTTTAAATTGATTGGGTTTATATTGATATAAACATAATTGTAATAGTCATATTACATAGCTGTAATATTATTTATTAGTAATAGAAATTAGTTAAGTTCAATCACCATTTAATTAAATTAAATTGTTGATAACAAAATTATTTAAAACAATCCAAGCATTAGAATTGAGCGGGAAAGCACCTCTCATAGATTTAACACGTGTCATAATATTTTATTGCAAAACAAGTTATTATTGAACAATGTCTAGGGGAGAAGAGAGCTTTGTGTGAAGCAAGAGAAAGAGAAAGACAAAGAGAAGTTGACCTAGTTTTGTTTGTTTTATGTAATTGTAACGAATTGCCTAAAACATGGTAGAGAATTTGAAATCCCGAGGGGTCGTAGTTTTTCCTTCTATTTAGGCCTAGAAGGTTTCCACGTAAAAATTGTGTTGTCTCTTTCTAAGTTTGCGCATTTAAGCTTAAGCTTCTAATTCCGCAAATATAGGGCAAAAACGTTTAAACTTATTAAAAAACAATTCACCCCCTCTTGTTATGTCTAACTGTTTCTACAATTGGTGTCAGAGCTATGTTCCTCATTTGATCAGGAAATCCTGAGAGCATTATCCTTGTATTTTAGAGATGTTAAATATGAATGAACGAATGGAAGAGGGGTATTCTTCTCAAAGGCCGCTAATGTTCGATGATAAGTTCTACACATACTTGAAAAATAGAATGGAAATCTTCATTAAAACCGAAAATTATTAGGTACGGAGAGTTATCGTAATTGGAGATTTTGAGGTAACTACTAAAACTCCAATAATGAAATCATTCCAAAACCTATAACCGAATATGAAAAGGAAGATTTTCAAAAAATGGAGATGAACGCTCTTTCCATTAAACTACTTCACCGTGGTCTAGGACCAAATGAACATAACCGTATAATGGGTTGCAAATCTACCAAGCAGATTTGGGATTTGCTGGAAGTTACCCATGAGGGTACTAGTGAAGTAAAGCGCTCCAAGATAGACTTGCTAATGTCTAAATATGAATGGTTCGTTATGAAACCTATAGAAAGCATCCAAGAGATGTTTACCAGGTTCACCAATATTATAAATGAACTTGTCTCTCTTGGAAGACATGTTCCCACTGATGAACAGGTTAGGATAATTCTATGTAGTCTCCCTTAAGATGAACGCTGGAGAGCCATAGCCATAGCCATCCAGGAATCAAGAGATTTCACAAAATTAAATTTGGAAGAGCTGGCTGGTTCCTTTATGACTCACAAACTACATTTGGGAACAACTGACAGTTCCAAAAACAAAAGTTTGGCCCTGGTAGTAAATGATAAGAAGAGTTAGAATGTGATGAAGAGGAGGCTGCTCTGTTGGTGCAAAGGTTTAAGAAATTCTTCAGAAACAGTAGATACGCTAATCAAAGAAATAACACAGGCAAGAAATTTGCAAACTCAAAATCCGACTACGAATGCCACAAGTGTGGAAGTACTGATCACTTCATCAAAGACTACTCAGCATGGAAAAATGAAAAAGGCAAGGGAAACGGGAAGACTTCCGATGAAAGGAAATCTTAGCAAAACTGACTTTCGCAAAGCCATGATTGCTGCATGGGGAGAATTCGAAAGTGAAGCAAAGATAGAGAAACCCGTAGAAGAAGACACAACCAATTTATGTCTTATGGCTTCACACGACAGCAAGACTGTAAAGTCTAAAGGAAAGGAGGTAATGTCTTCTAGTTCATTTCCTAAACATTTATTTAGTTTGGATAAATATAAATTCATTGAGTTGCTTATGGAGACACGATAAAAACTGGAAGAAAATAATGTTAAGTGTCTCCAAATTGAAAAAGACCTTAAGATTAGTAAAGACCATGTTTCCTATCTAAATTCTTCTAGATCCGATGTTTAGATCAGAACATCACCTTAAAGGAAATATTGAAAAGGGTAAAGCCCAATTTTAGTACTGATTTTCAAAAATTAAAAGTTGAGTTGACTCAATATAAATTAATATGCTTAAACAAGGACTTAAACGAGATATCTATTCATAATTTTAGTACTGATTTTCAAAAATTAAAAGTTGACTTAGAATCTAGTATAGCCCAAATTGAGAAAATGGATTCTAGATGCTAGAGAAAAAAGTAATGAAGGCCTAGGTTACAATAAGAATAATAAAAAAAAAAGGTCTATGTCGATCTACCAAGTAGTAAAGTCTGTACCTTTTGTGGAAAAACTGGACACCTAAAATATCAATGTGCCAAAAGGGAACAACATGATAATTATAACAAAATTTATGTTGATCGCATCTAAATAAAGAAATTTGATTCATGTCTAATCGACAAGGAACCCAAGGAAGATTGAATTCCTGATTCTAACAACTAATCTATTTTGCAGGTTCTAGTGAGGGGGGACAACTCAAGTTATCTTGACAGTGGGTGTTCTAAGCACATAACAGGTGATAGATCGAAATTTCTCTCACTAAAAACCTATGATAAAGGAACTGTGACTTTCGGTGAAAATATGAAAGGCGAAATCATAGCAAAAGGAAAAGTAGGAAGGTCAAGTTCCCATGCGATTAATAATGTGTTTTTGGTCGAGAATTAAAAACATATACTAAGTATTTCTCAGTTCTGTGACAAAGGTAACTCTGTAAACTTCACTTCCAAAAAATGTATTATTTCTAGGAGTGATACAGGAGACACTGTTCTGGAAGGAATTCGTAAGGGGAACACTTATGTTGTGGACATCAACACTGTTGCCAAATCTAATCTAACTTGTCTCAGTGTCATAGAAGAAGACCATCTTCTTTGGCACAAACGTCTAGGTCATGCAAGCTTTTCTTTGATTAATATCTTAAGATCAAAAGACCTAGTAAGAGGTTTGTCGTCCCTTAAATACCAAAAGGATTAAATTTATGATCCTTATGCCAAAGGAAAACATGTGAGGTCGTCCTTTAAACCTAAGAATGTAGTGACCACCTCAAAATCGCTCGAATTAATCCATATGGATCTTTGTGGACCTATGATAATCCAAAGCCGTAGTTGTAAGCGATATGTATTTGTTATTGTATATGATTATAGTAGATTTACGTGGACTATCTTTTTAGTAAGCAAGGATGAGGCTTTCAATGAATTTGTCTCTTTTGCTAATAAAATATAGAAATCTAGTAATAATCAACTTATTCACATTAGGTCAGATCATGGTAAAGAATTTGAAAATTCAAGCTTTATGTATTATTGCAATGAACATGGCATAAGTCATAATTTTCCGCACCTAGAACACCACAATAAAATAGTGTGGTAGAAAGAAAAAATAGAACATTAGAGGAAATGGCTAGAACCATGTTTATTGCTAGTGGTCTTCCTAGGAATTTTTGGGCCGAGGCTCTTAATACTGCATGTTATATTTTAAATCGTGTATTAATTAGACTTATCACTTGTAAGACACCCTATGAATTGTTTAAAGGTGTAAAACCAAATATTTCCAATTTTCGTGTGCTTGTGTAGATGCTTTGTTCATCTTAATGGAAAAAGAAACATAGAAAAGTTTCACGTACGAGGTGATGAAGCGGTATTTCTTGGTTACTCATCTCATAGTAAAACTTATAGAGTTTACAATAAAAGAACTATGTGTGTAGAAGAATATGTTCACATTAATTTTGATGAAACTAATTTTATGACATGTGAATAGGAATCAAGTAATTTTAAAATAGGTCTTGCAAATTCGAAAGATGATGAAGATATACCTAAAGAGCAGGATCAAAGAGCAATTGGAGAACAATAGATTCAAGAAGAAATTGAACTACCTGACCAGGGAGAAGAACAACCGGTACATAAGGACCAACAAGCTGTTCCCAATCCAGTTATTCCCGAAAATGAACAAAATGATCAGGCTGAAGTTGAGTAGAATGTCAATCAAGTCAGTAACACTGTTTCCACAACTGTTCCTACAAGAGAATTTGTGCCCAAACCGTGGAAACATAAAAAATCACATCCACTTGACTTGATCATCAGTGATTTAAATAAGGGCATACAAACCAGATCCAAAATGAGAAATTTTTGTGCACACTTTGCTTTTCTCTCAACATTGGAACCCAAAAATCACAAAGAAACCTTAAAAGATTCTGAATGGGTTGCTGCCATGCAAGATGAGTAAAATAAGTTTGAAAGGAATTAACTGTGGCATCTAGAACCGAAACCAAACAAAAAGGTAATTGGGCTAAAATGGGTATTTAGAAACAAATTGGATGAACATGGAATCATAGTAAGAAACAAAGCGATGCTTGTGGTTAAAGGGTACAATCAACAAGAATGGATCGATTATACATAGACATTTGCTCCGGTAGCCAGGTTAGAGGCTATCAGAATTCTAATTTCTTTTGCTGCTTTTATAAATTTTACTTATATCAAATGGATGTTAAATGTGTTTTCTTGAATGGTTTTCTTGATGAAGAAGCCTTTGTGGAACAACCTCCTGGCTTTGAAAATCCTTCTTTTTCTAATCATGTCTATAAGCTTGATAAAGCTCTTTATGGGCTAAAACAAGCTCCTAGGCAATGGTATGAAAGATTATCAAAGTTTTTAATTGAAATGGATTTTGCTAGAGGTAAAATTGAAAAAAAAACCTTGTTTTTCAAAAATAGAGGTTCTGATTTTTTGGTTGTGTGAATTTATGTTGATGATATTGTTTTTGGTGCCACCAATGAATTGTTGTGTAAAGAATTTGAAAATTTTATTAGTGCTGAATTTGAAATGAGTATGATGGGAGAATTAAATTTCTTCCTTGGTTTGCAAATAAAACAAACGGCTAATGGAATTTTTATTCATCAATAAAAATATATATAAGAGCTTCTTTCAAAATATGGTTTATATAATGCTAAAACAAATCACACTCCGATGGCTACGAATGTTAGATTAGATGAAGATATAAATGGTATTAATGTTCATCAAACCATAAATAGAGGTATGATTGGATCTTTATTATATCTAACCGCTAGTAAACCTGATATTGCGTTTAGTGTTGGTTTGTGTGCTAGATTTCAATCAAATCCCAAAGATTTCTGAGATATTTGAACGGAACATATGAATTGTCCCTATTTTATCCTAAAGTGATGTTTATGATTTGAAAGGCTATAATGATGCAGATTACGCAGGAGATCTTGTAAACAGAAAAAGCAGCTCAGGTATAGTACAATTCCTTGGCTCTTGTTTATTGTCTTGGTGTTCCAAGAAGCAAAACACCATTGCATTATCCACCATTGAAGCAGAATATGTGGCACCAACAGCTTGCTGTTCCCAAATGCTTTTTGGATCAAATAACAGCTAAGAGACTTTAGTATTAAGTTAGATTGTTTTCCTATTTATTATGATAATACTAGTGCCATATGCATATCTAAAGATCCTGTGCATCATTCTAGGGTAAAGCATATTTATATAAGACATCATTTTCTTAAGGATAATGTGGAAAATAAAAATATATCAGTTAAACATGTTAATACTAATGAGAAAATAGCTGATATCATGACTAAACCTCTTCCAAGGAAACAACATGAAAAGATGAGGCTGGAACTTAGAATGATCAAGCTCCACTGAAGTTTATGACAGGCATTCCCCTTAAAGCAAAATAAAAATTGGAAGGGTTAATTCATCCACAAAAATCTCGATTGAGAAATTAATCATTGAAAGTTTCAAGTATGCAGTTATTCAAAGTATATGTTATGGATGCTTTCTTGGATGCATGTTAAATTGATCAGACCAAAGCAGCATTTGTTCTTTTATGTGTTATAGTCCTCATATTAAAAAAATAAAAATAAAAATAAAAATAAAAAAAACGAGGACACTTTTTATTTTTATTTTCATTTTTATTCTCAAAAATCCCAACATCATTGTATTTCGAAAAATCGCTAGCACAAATATTCATGTACTTAAGTTGGTTAACGTAAAATATTTAATAGTGGCAATCAGATCATCACCAAGTAAACTGTTTCGAAAAACCGTTACTAATTCCTTATTCCATGAACCTACCCACTAACCTTTCATCATCCAATTTTGTTCAAAGTTTTTAATTAAGTGAATGAACAAATTAATCTCTTTAGTAACCACCGATGAAACCGGCCTTAAACCCCTATAAAATAAGTTCTCGCACTCCCACTACCTCACGTCACCATCACTCAATCACACACCAAAACCTCACATCACTTTACTACTCCCTGAACTACTCATTACTTACACCGTGCAAACCGTCACTCCCATTTACCCTCCATAAACAATCCTTCTTCATCTCCCTCAACCCAACCATGAAAACACCAAAAGCCTCAAAATCGACCAAGAAATCAAGCAAAAAGAACCCTAAACCTAGTGAACCAAAACCTCTTAAAGTCATTCACCCATCACCTTTAATCACTGCACCACCATCATCTTCTTCTTCACCAAAACCGTCCGATCAACCAAGTTCCTCCACCGTGAAAGTTGGTTCTAAATGACCAAACACTATTCCAAAAGGAGGAGGTTCATTATCCGGGCCTTCAAAGAAAAGCAAGAACGTTGATCTTGACAGTCCGGATGAAAATGTAAAAGAGATGTCTGTTGGTTTTTGGCTTGATAAATATTGGTATGATTCTAATCCTTTTCCACAACTTCACGCCATACTGAAAAATCAAAATCGGGAAATACTCATGTCTGATTATTGTTGCAACCCAATTTACCCTAATTTAATGTGAAAATTCATTTCTAATTTCTCTATTGAAAATGGCGTTTGTTCAAGTGTTGTCAAGGACATTAAGATTGAGTTTAACTATTTGATGTTAGGAGAATGGTTTAGGGTACTCGCTGTTGGTTTTGACACTTACTATGTTGGTTTGAAAATTGTCTTTTCTGGGATAAATGAGAAGATTGTGTTGAAGTGGATCCATGAGAAAAAGGGTAGAATAAGTCATAATATACTGTCCCCTTTGCACAAATTACTCTACAACATTGCCTGAAGATTCATTTTACCATGCAATTCCAAGCGTAGTGAAGTGAATTGAGGGATGCCACATTGATTTACTACTTGGCTAATCACATTAAAATCAATTTCCCTTCACTTAAGATTTTACATTTTTCTGATTGTATTGAACAGAAGTACATGGTTGGATATAGTGGGCTGTTAACATGGATTTTTAAGAAGTTTGAAGTCCGGCTACAATTCCCAATGAGCTCTAACAATAAGAAGAAGAAAAAGAAAAAGAAAAAGAGAATCAGAAAGAGGATGAGGAGGACCGGGAGGATGTTCCCACTGCCGTTCATAAGGAGGCAGAAGATGGTTCAAAGAGGGAACAAGAGGAAGTTCAGGGACAGGGGAATAGGAGGAAGCTTTGAGTGAAGGGGAGTTTCTAAGGAAGAAGAGGGTGAGGAGCTAGATGATGATGATTCCTCAAGTAATGAGGAGGTCAAGATGCCTATTAAAAAGAAGCCCGTAGTGGCTCCTAGGAAAAGAATTAGGCTAACTTCTAAGGGTAAAAGTCTAGTGGTGGGTTTGGATGATGACTCTTCCTCTCACACAACCCTAGAGCCACAAACTAATGGACCTCCTTCTCCAAAACCGGCCACACCACCTACCCATCACATACCATCACCTCGACCTTCACCTATTCCTTCTACACCTCCACCAACAACTGCTACACCTGTTTCACCACACCCACATACTTCACCAGGCTTTGGTTTTGCTGCTTTCTCTAATCCTTCCTCAGTTCCTGCAGCTACTTTAGACCCTGTCCTCAAAAAACTCCAGGATCTTCAGTCCCAGTTTTGCACCTTTCAAGATGAAGTTCGTGTCACTTTGGCCTCCATCATTGACCAACTCACACAAATGGAAGCACGTCTAGGTGCAAAGCTGGATACAGTTGAGGTTTAGACCGAATATGTGGACGAAGAAGACAATCTTGTTGCCTGATCCGCTTACTCCTTATCTTTTTCTTGTGCTAGTATATCAAACAAACAATCATTTTTTGTTGGTTTCTATTGTACCATGATGGGTACTATATTGTATTTTTTCAGTTTTTGAACAATGCTGCTCTTATCGACATTTGGTCTATAATGTTTAATCATTGCATGAATATGCCTGCAACTATTAGTATTAGCTTTTTTTAACTATTTTTCCTTGCTTACCTTCTTTTGCTATACATATATTGATAGTGTTGTGGTTTGAATGCTCCCTTCCTTTTTGCATGATGTCAAAAGGGGGAATAGTTGCACAAACTAAAGAGGTAGGCTTAGTGTATGACTTTGTTCCTATTCTTCTTAATTGTTTTTCCTAAGTGAAGTAGTGTCAGTTATTGTTTTTTCTAGGTGGAGTAGTGTCAATTAATGATCACTATTGCTCTGATACTCTGGTTGCTCTGATAAGATTATTGCTTTGGTTAATTGTATGATCTAGTTAAATGCTACTGGTTAATGTTTTGTTTGCTCCTGTTTTGTTAGCACTTGTGAACACTTTGCATTTTGTGAACACTTTAATGTATAACTTAGTAAGTTATGTTGTTTATTTATGTTTATTTTTAGGTTTATTTAAAAATATTAAGTATTATATTTATTGCTTATATTTTTATAATTATGTTTATTAGAGTAATCTGTTTTTATTATACATGCTTAGTAATTTCTATATTGTAATGATATAATTTGCTAAATTATATATAGAGTAGCTTTAATCTCAGGTTTTCTCTATGACATTAGTTTTACTCTATTTCGCTTAAGTTTGTTGCTAAGTTTGTCATCATCAAAAAGGGGGAATTTGTTAACCCTTGTAGGTTTTGATAATGACTACACTTAATATAAACAACTGTATTTTAGGGAATGTGTGCAGGTCTATATCCGGTCTTGATAAAGATCGTTGATAGTACTTAAGACTTGGTCTATGAACTTTTTACGTATCTAAAATATCCAAGGAAATTAGATAGGAAGATTGTTGTAGGATGTCAAATGTAGACAGGAGATCTACTGTTCCTAAGTTGATAATTTTACGATACTTTTTGTTGAGTGGAGACAGTGCTCTGTTTCCAAGATTCAAGTCTGAAAGAATTAGCGTCAGAGGAAAAATTTTGAAGAAAGTATTTTCTGGTTTTTCTTAGTTGATGTATGGGTGAGATTAATTTGTTGCGTAAATAAATTAATGAGTTAGTTGGCAAAGGAATTTTATAACTACTTTTAATAACCGCCACATTTTCTAAAGAGGTGGAGAAAAGTTCTCCTAATTTTTCTCCACATTAATAGGCTTGAACCATTGGGTTTTAATTAAGAAAAACTAACTTGCCTTATTTAGAAAATAAAACCGTAGCTTCATTACTTGCAATACAGGTTCCACTTATTCTTCCTCAATCTTAGGATTAAGGATGAAGTGGGTAGTTATTTTCCTTACTAAGCTACATGACTTTCCTATATAAAAGGAAGTAATTTTTAACTAGCTATTGTGTGATTGTAGAAAAAATAATAAGAAATATTCTTTGCTTAAAATTTCCAATTAACTTAAAAATAGTTCTTGTGCAAATCATTAATTTTATCCTTAGAATTGGCCTTTGTAAAAAGGGTTTTTGAGAGAATTGTTATAACTAGACTTGGGGAAGTCAATGGGAGAAAAAAGCCTCATGTGAAGCAAGAGAAAGAGAAAGAGAAGTTGGTCTAGTTTTGTTTGTTTTATGTAATTGTAATGAATTGCCTAAAATATAGTAGAGAATTTGAAATCCCGAGGGGTCGTGGTTTTTCCTTCTATTTAGGCCTAGAAGATTTCCACGTAAAAATTGTGTTGTCTCTTTCTAAATTTGCGCATTTAAGTTTAAGCTACTAATTCCGCAAAAACAAGGCAAAAACGTTTAAACTTATCAAACAACTATTCACCTCCCCTCTTGTTATCTCTAACCGTTTCTACAGATAACATTTAGATGACCGGAAACAACACAAAGGTTGGTCATACCAAAAGAAAACTGTAATAAAAAAAACAACTAGACGACACACAATTCAAAGGAACCTAAATATATAGAAGATGAAATAGGATCGGTGAAATGTCTAAATTTATTTGTCGAAAAGGATATATATATGCAAACCATTTCAACAACATTGAGCAGTTATATCACTACGAGAAACTTATCTTTTCCTTGGACAAATGATGCTTGTAATTTTCAAACTCTTGTAGATACTCACACCCTTCTTGATGCAAAATGCACACTACAAGCTTGGAATTTAATTGTCGCACTAAATTATCTATGTCACATATACTTCAATTTTAAATAAATTATCTCATCTTTCCCTTTTATTCACAATCTCACTCTTTTTTTAGTTTCTCTAGCCAATATGATGCTTGTCTAAATGAGTTTCAATTTGGCAAGCATTAATTATTGGTTTTCTTCTAATGCGTTCATATAATTAAAGGATTTCTAAGGTAAAACATTTAAATAATTAATATTGTACTAAGTGTCCGGAATAGCATATTGTAGCATACTAAGAATTAAATGGCTTCTACACCACAAACATTGGATAGTCAAGAATTAGTTTATTTAGTTTTCATCTTATTGGGATAACTAAACATGAAGTCGATTTGTTGCATCTAAGAGATAAGTGAGATCTAGTTTTCATCTTATCAGAATAACTGAACTTGAAGTCGATTTAGTTACAACATATATCCAATGTTTTGAATATCATGGATTTGAAAGATTATGATGCCCTTTTGCCGCTAATCAATAGAATAAAAACAAACAGCTCAAGTTTCAGTTGGTGGAAAATAAAGTGTCATCTTATGCCAAAGCCATGAGACAATCAAAAGACTTTTTTCAAGAGGCCGATATTTGTACTAATTTAAATCCATATGGTATGAATAAGAAAAGTCGAGAAAAAAGAGTAACTGACTAAAAACTCAACCCGCCAAATCTCCTCAAATAAACTGTTGTTATTATAGACCCTTTAGGATAGGTCCACCCTTAGTACCATATTTTTCATTTTTAGGTTGGGGGAAATGAGAAGGTTGAACATTACCTGACACTTTATCATGGACTCGTGGTGGATATCATGCTCCATATAGGTCATTATTGGTCTCCCCTTGATCAATAAAATCAAGGCGGTCATTTTAACTCACCAATTTCTAATTTATTATGATAAAGACAATGTGAAATTTGGAATCTTGTATGAAGACCAAAGTTCTAGCAAAGTGCCTTATGGAAACCCTTACAGCCGATAATAGTAAACCAAAAGTTATAAAGAATAGAAAAATTAAAGTAACCGGACCTCGGTCTATGATGAGTGTACAACTTAACTTCATAGATTCGAGAGAAAGGCTTCAATTCTTGGACCATAATGAGGGCGTTGGAATGTGGCGAGAAAAGAAAGTCATCAAAACTGGAAAGAACTTGAGCAAAAGCAATAGGAGACTTATTTTACTCTATAATTTGAAATGGTTAAATAAATCAATGACAGAAGAAAACAAAATTATAAAATAACAACTACCAACAAATAAGTAGTTAACTAACTAGTATAATTAAAATAAAAGATGAAAAACTATTGTATTTGACGAGTTTTTGATGTGTGAAGTATTTGTTGAAACTCTCTAAACGTTTTTATGGTCCAATCTATTAACTTTTTACAAAACATATCTCTTTAAGACAGAAAATGTTTGAGTAACTCTATTTGTACCACTTTTGATCCGAAAAGTCGAGAACAAAGAGAACCAACTGAATACCTAGCCCACCAAAGCTCCTGAAAGAAATAATTGTGTTATTATAGACCCTCTTGGATAGGTTAACCTAGAACCGAATATGTAACACCCCGATATTATGTATACCAACACAAAGCTATCATCTTGAAACCAAATAGGTCAAGAAGGATTCAATTGGAATTGGCAAGACATCTTCTATGCCATCATAAATAGGTCATTAGTGTCTCTTCCATGCACCATCCCTCATGAAAGATGACATCTTAATCTATGGTATATACCATAGGGAACATGACCATATTTTGAAACATTGCCAAGAACTCAAGAAGATTCTTGGCATATATGAAAATGAAGGGAAACTTGGTAGATTTCTAACGAAGCGAACTTCCTAAAGGATTACAAATTGACTAACAATTAAAAATTACCATTTTTATCAAAAGAGAAAAAACAGAAGAAGGATTCAAGTGGGGCACCAAAGCCATCATCCACATGATTATAGAAGGCTATTTCAAGTGGCACTAAAATTCACACCTAATGTTGAAAGTTGTACCACAAGAACATATTAAGGTAATGAAAACAAACAAGTTATTTAGAAAGTGCAATCCTAATTTTATTTGTGACACGTGATTATAGAACTATTTTATAAAAAAATGTAATATTAATTTAGACATTATTGTTAAATTAACACATATGTTATTTGGAACAATTATAACAATAAAGTTTTAAAATAACAAAAAAAATCAACTAATTATAATACAAAATATCTTCAATTTGTGTTATATCAAATAACCTAATATTAATATTTGTAATCGAAAATATTTACTAACCCTTGAAAATAAGTGATACTTAAAACAAAAGCTACTCATATGCTTACTAAACTTGATCATCATATATCATAACAACATATATTTGATTATTATGACATCTATAACTACACAACATGTCAACATGAAAACAAATTAAACATCATCTTCATTAATATCTTATTTATCTTTGCTTCCATTTCATCTCCACTCAACTCTTCAAAATTTAATCTCAATTTATAAACCTTATTTTATCCCACATCTACACTCATAATAATTATATGAGATAAGATTTCATATTCACATAGCAACGAAATAAAATCTCATATCTTTCTCCAGTTTTATCTCAATTTTCATACTAATTTGAAATAACCAATAAACTCAATTCTTAAAACACCATCTACTCTTTCTTAAGTATGTGGGATGCACTAAATAAAGATTTTGGAATTCAATCATATAAACACCATCTACTCTTTCTTAAGTATGTGGGATGCACTAAATAAAGATTTTGGAATTCAATCATATAAATAAAAGCTATGTATGTGGCACTAATAAAAAATCTTAAAATTTAATCTTTTCATCTTTAGTATAATTAAATTTAAAAGACAAAGAATTTTATTTTTTAGCATATGTATGTTTATATAAAGAAAAGAAAATTTTTAGCATATGTATGCTTATATAAAAAAAGATGAATTTTTAGCATATGTATGTTTATATAAAAAAAGATAAATTAAATTGATGAGACTAAGAATTTCAATATTATTAAAATTAATTGTTACATAAGAATTTCAATGCAAAAATTGACATATTAAGATGAAAATTGTACTTATATTTGTCAGATGGCACAAAATTTTCTGAATTATAATATATATAATACTATAAAGTATGATTAATTAGGAATAAAGAATTGATCAAAGCTCCAAATATAATTGCAAAATAGAAATTTATCTTTCACATATTATTATTCATTAATTTACACATCATATACTAAAAAACCTTTTATTACAAAAAAAAAAAAAAAAAAAAAGAATAAAAACATCTGGGCCGGGCCTAATTATAATAAAATACGGGTTAATGCAACGGATTAACCAGTCCCAGTAACACCCAAATCTTGCTTATCAGGAGGATCATCTTTACCCGGGCCAAAAACGGGTCCTCCTTTACCAGCAGCATCTTCAACTTTGTCCTGAAGTTTATCAATCTGAATTCCTTTGTCATCCTCCCGGGACCTTATATCAGTCCTGGGTCTGTTCTGTTGCTCCTGCACTGACTCGTACGTCGTTGCTGTAAACGACGTCGGCGGGTTTGCTCCTTGTGCTCCTGACATTATGTTATATTATATTAGTACTCAAAAACAAGTAAGTTGTTCTTCGTATATATAGAAGATTAGAAGTGGATTGGAATATTGGATAAGGACGACGTATTATTATGAAAAGGGAAATGCATTATTGGTTTTTGCCCACGTATGTGACACTAGGCATGTCTTTACACCTTCAAGGTTATTGGATTTTGAAGGCGTGTCATTAGTTAATACTGAGTCATGAAGTTATGTACTTGTTGGCTTGCTTGGTAGCGTTGAGTTTATATATATATATATATATATATATATATATATATATATATATATATATATATATATATATATATATATATATATATATATATGTTCTATTTAAAGTGATCTAATTAAAGTATAGGGTTAAATGTATCCATAAGTTGTAAGCCTTAAATGTGTAGAGACTCGTTTTATGACTGAGTTTTATGATGAACTGAATATTAGTCACAAGTTATAATATATATATATATATATATATATATATATATATATATATATATATATATATATATATATATATATATATATATATATTAGTCCCAAGGTTATACATATTCCTTTTCTCCTGCCATCTCATTATTAGGGAGAATCAAAAGTGATAACATTAAGGGTCGTCACTTTAGGAAATAAGTACTAATTTAGAAAATCTAATCGCTGTCATTTTCAAGTTTATCTCCCGTGCTATGGAGTTAGGTATTCTTCAGATTCGTCTTTTAATTTGTTCTTCTAATTTAACATAATCGATCCTAGTTTTTAGTAATGATATTAACCATTTATTTGTCGGAACAGGTAGAGCATAGATGATGAGAATTCAGTCCACGAAGTCCAAGATCATCAAGTTACGGTTCCTACAACACAAGCTACGGTCCATGCTTTACTTAGCCACGCAAATGTCAAGCAAATGGCTGCTAATTTCGTTGGATTCTCTTCAAAGCAACCCTTTATTACTTGCCTTAAATGGGAGTTTGAATAAGGCACAATTCAAGCAGCAACTTGAAGCTTCAGTAGAGGGTTTTTTTTAGGAGAAATGCAAAGGGTTTTTTTTAGGAGAAATGCAAGGGGTCATTATCAGCCTTAATGCTTAACATTAAAAAATTCTAGCTTTTGTTTAATGCTTTATTTTCTGATTTTGTAAGGGGGGAAGTTAAAAGGTTCCTTGAAGGAAGTTAAAAGGTTCCTTGAAGGCTTGTAACACTTGCATTATTTTTAGTATAAAAGAAACTGATTGCCATGCATTTTAGGTAAGTGAGATTGAAAACAAAATTCTGATTTTCTTTGTGAATTTCTTTGTGCTTACTTTGTGTTGCACGCTCCTTTTATAATTATTACTTAGTGTTTGAGAGTAAAAGCTTTGAGAGTTTAAAATACTTAGTGAATTTTTGCTGCTCAAAGAAACCATCCAATCTAGAATAAGTTTCTAAGTTGCGTGGGTGTTCTCTTGCTTCGTTCCTTGTTGAGCTTATTCTTAAGCTAACTCATACACACGGTCTCATTACATTTCCACATCAGTTGGTATCAGAGCCAAATTTTATTGAACGAGATTGCACTCGTTAAAACGCAGCATGGGTGATAATCAGTCCAATGCCGAAATGTTAAAAGTAATTGTGGATCAACTTCATGTACTGCACGATGGAATGAAGAGGCCTGAAACAAGGATGGATGCCATTGGAGAGACGTTGCTTAGAGTGGGTAGAAGGGTAGAGGAATTAGAGAATTCCACTCCCACCCATGGCGAGTCCCATTTTCGTAACAATCAAGAAGATAGAAATTTCAAACTAGAACTTCCTGAATTTGATGGTTCTAGTGATCCGGAGGTTTTTTATGATTGGGTACGAAGATTAGAGAATATTTTTGAGTATAAAGAGTATGATGATGATAAGAGTTGTAAAATGGCGACTCTTAAATTGACAAAACTTGCTGGGCTTTGGTATGATAACCTCAAAGCCAAGAGAAGGAGAGAAGGAAAAGAAAAGATTGCATCTTGGGAAAAACTCAAGAAGAAAATGGAGCAACGTTGGGTCCCACGTGAATATGTGCAAGATCAATATGTCAAACTAACTCGCCTAAATCAAGGTGAGCGTATTATTGATGAATATGTGCGTGAGTTTGAGAAGCTTAGCTTGGTGTGTGACATACAAGAGAAGGAACCACTCAAAATTGCGCGTTTCACAAAGGGGCTTCCTAAACCAATCTCTAATAAGGTGGATCTTCTACCTTATTCCACTTATGATGAGGTCTTGAAGGCTGCTAGGAAGGTTGAAGCACAAAACAAAGAAGACAAACCGAAGAATGCTCCAAGACCTCCTTTTAGAGCATTCTCTTCCGCGGGAAAAGGTGATTCTTTTCCTAGCCCTTCTAAATCAACTGTTCCTACTAACCCTTCGAAAACTTATGGAGGAAAACCAGATTTCAAGCAAGATGCATCCAAAAGAACTTGTTACAAGTGCCATGAAAGAGGACATATTGCTAGTGAATGTCCAAAACGGAATACACTTACTATTCAAGAAGGAGAGTGGGGTTCCGAAGAAGAGGAATAGGAGGAGGAATATGAGGAATATGGTGCTGAAGAAAATGATGCCCCATTATGTGGTGTTGTGAGAAGACTTCTACATTCCGAACCTCTCAAAGATATGCAACAACGAGAGAACCTTTTTCATACTAGATGCAAGGTTCTAGACAAGGTTTTTGATGTGATTATTGATGGAGGATCATGCATGGATGTGGCCTCAACTGAACTTGTAAGTAAGCTTAAATTACCTACACGAGATCATGCTAAACCTTACAAGTTAAATTGGCTGGATAATGACACCGGTTTAAAGGTTAAGAAACAAGCACTAGTTTCATTCACTACAGGAAATTTTTATGATGAACGTTGGTGTGATGTTTTACCTATGAGTGCGTGTCATATTTTGCTTGGTAGACCATGGCAATTTGATAGAAAAGCTATTCATGATGGTGTTTCTAATGTCTATACGGTCACTACCAAATTAGGAAAGAAGATTAGGCTGTTACCTTTGCCCCCTAAGGTTGAACCTATGGTGGAAAAGAAACCAAACTTCCTTATGTCTAGGAAGGAGTTTGAGGAAGAATGCATGATAGAGGGAGGGGGGTTTCTGCTTATTATAAAGCCCATTGTTGATGATGTTTCTCATGTGACTAACCCTATTCCGTTGAGAAACTTGCTTAAAGAATTTGCAGATGTGTTTCCCGATGATTTGCCTAAAGGGTTGCCTCCATTTCGTGGTATTGAACATGCAATTGATTTGGTACCGGGAGCCTCATTACCAAACAAGGCAGCCTATAGATGCAATCCCGAGCAAGCTAAGGAGTTGCAAAGACAAGTTGAAGAACTCATGGAAAAGGGCTATGTGCGTGAAAGCCTTAGTCCATGTGCGGTGCCTGCCCTTTTGGTGCCAAAGAAAGAAGGAACTTGGAGGATGTGTATCGATAGTCGTGCCATCAACAACATAACTATCAAATACAAATTTCCCATGCCAAGGCTACAAGACATGCTTGATGAATTAAGTGGAGCCACGGTGTTTAGCAAAATTGACTTGCAAAGTGGTTATCATCAAATGAGAATTCGTGAAGGAGATGAATGGAAGACTGCTTTCAAGACAAAGCAAGGTCTATATGAATGGCTTGTCATGCCATTTGGACTTTGCAATGCTCCTAGTTCGTTCATGAGACTCATGAATGAGGTATTACGTCCCTTTCTAAATAAATTCATTGTTGTATATTTAGATGATATTCTAGTATATAGTAAAACTGAAAATCAGCATTTGATATATTTGAGAGTTTTACTTGAGGCATTGAGAGAGCATAAATTGTATGGAAAAATGAAAAAAATGTACTTTCATGTGTAGTAGTATTTCTTTCCTAGGCTACATTATTTCTAGTGAAGGAGTACAGGTTGATCTCGAGAAGGTGAAAGCTTTCTCAACATGGAAGGCACCCAAGGATGTTCATGAGGTTAGAAGTTTTCATAGACTAGATTCATTTTACCAAGTCTTCATCAAGAACTTTTCCACTCTTATGGCGCCTTTACCGGAGCTCTTGAAGAAAGGTGCATTTCAATGGTATGAAGCAGCCCACAAAGCCTTTGAAGACATCAAAACCAAGTTATGCAACGCTCCAATACTTGCATTACCTGATTTTGACAAGTTTTTTGAAGTAGAATGTGATGCAAGTGGCGTAGGCATTGGTGCGGTTCTTGTTCAAGAAAGGCGTCCCATTTGTTATTTTAGTGAAAAGTTAAGTGGAGCTAAGTTGAATTATTCAAATTATGATCGTGAATTCTATGCCATTGTTAGAGCTTTGGATTATTGGTCTCATTACTTAAGGCCAAAACCATTTGTTCTACATTCCGATCATGAAGCTTTGAAGTTCATTCATGGTCAACAAAAGCTCAACCATAGACATGCAAAGTGGGTGGAGTTCCTACAATCCTTCACTTTTAGTTCGAAGTACAAGGAAGGGAAGAAGAATATGGTGGTGGATGCGTTATCAAGGAGGAGTTACTTACTTGCTATGGTTCACACTCAAATATTAGGCTTTGAACACCTAAAGGCCTATATGAAAGTGATGATGATTTTGCTACTGAATTTTCTAAGCCCACTAAAGGATACTTGGTTCATGATGGTTTCTTATTTAAAGGAAACAAGTTATGTATCCCTAAAAGTGGAGTGCGTGAGTTATTGGTGCGTGAAGTCCATGGAGGAGGTATTGCATGTCATTTTGGAATTCATAAGACTATGGAGATACTTCAAGAACATTTCTATTGGCCACGAATGATCAAGGATGTAACACATGTGGTTGAAAGATGTTCTACTTGTCAAAAGTCCAAGAGTACCTTTCATAAGGGTCTCTACACTCCCTTGACCGTTCCTAATGCTCCTTGGAAAGAGGTAAGTATGGACTTTATTGTGGGTCTCCCTAGGACTCAGAGAGGAAACGATAGCATCATGGTGGTTGTTGATCGTTTTTCTAAAATGGCTCATTTCATTGCTCGTTTTTCTAAAGTTTCTGATTTGTACTTTCGAGAAATATTACGCCTACATGGAGTGCTAAGGACCATTGTTTTGGATAGGGACACTAAGTTCCTAAGTCATTTTTGGAGGACTCTTTGGAAGTTCGTAGGTACTAAACTCCTTTTTAGTACTTCTCATCATCCACAAACGGATGGTCAAACAGAGGTCACAAATTGCACTTTAGGATCCTTATTGCGTGGTCTAGTGGGTAAAACGCAAAAGGATTGGGATATGAAGTTGGCTCATGCCGAGTTTTCCTACAATAGATCACCATCCTCTATTACTACTCGTGCTCCTTTTGAGGTGGTCTATGGGGTAAATCCTTTACTTCCTCTTAATCTTATTCCTTTGCCCAAGAAAGATCTAGCTCATGTTGATTCAAAGAAAAGATGGGAAGCTTTTCAAGAGACATGGGCTCAAGTCAAGGAAAAGATTGAAGCCATGAATACCGTTTACAAGGAAAGAGCTAATAAAAGAAGGAAACAACCTACTTTTGCTCAAGGTGATTTGGTGTGGTTACATTTGCACAAGGAATGTTTTCCTAACCTTAGGAAGACAAGCTTATGCCTAGATCAGATGGTCCATTTCGTGTGGTTGAAAAGATTGGAGAAAGTGCTTACAAGCTTGAATTGCCAAGTGACTATGGTGGTGTTAGTGCAACTTTCAATGTGGGTGATTTGTCTCCATACCTTGAAGATGAGAGTTTGAGGGAAAACTTCTTTGAAGAGGGGGAGAATGATGAGAATTCAGTCCACGAAGTCCAAGATCATCAAGTTACGGTTCCTACAACACAAGCTACGGTCCATGCTTTACTTAGCCACGTAAATGTCAAGCAAATGGCTGCTAATTTCGTGGGATTCTCTTCAAAGCAATCATTTATTATTTGCCTTAAATGGGAGTTTGAATAAGGCACAATTCAAGCAGCAACTTGAAGCTTCCCTTGAGGGATTTTTTTAGGAGAAATCCAAAGGGTTTTTTTTAGGAGAAATGCAAGGGGTCATTATCAGCCTTAATTCTTAGCATTAAAAAGGCTTAATTCTAGCTTTTGTTTAATGCTTTGTTTTCTGATTTTGTAAGGGGGGAAGTTAAAAGGTTCCTTGAAGGCTTGTAACACTTGCATTATTTTTAGTATAAAAGAAACTCATTGCCATGCATTTTAGGCAAGTGAGATTGAAAACAAAATTCTGATTTTCTTTGTGAATTTCTTTGTGCTTACTTTGTGTTGCACGCCCCTTTTATTCTTATTACTTAGTGTTTGAGAGTAAAAGCTTTGAGAGTTTAAAATACTTACGTCCCGTTTGGTTGATGATAATGAAGTAATGGCAATGAAATGTTATAATGGCAATAGTAATGAAGCAATGGATATGAGAATTGGTAATGAAGATTCTTTTGTTTGGTGTGCATGACTAAAGAATGGTAATGGAAGATAATATTCCATTGATTGCATTTGGTTGTTAGTAATAAAAAATGGTAAAGTTTCATTATTGTATATTTGTATCTAAAAGCATTATTGTATCTAAATTATTCTTTCTAATGATTTTTTTTTAATAATAATATTTTTTTTGATAATTACATACATTACCTTTTTTTTCTTCATTATTTTTTTTCTTCAGCTCGAAACAACATTACCTTATTTTATTACCACAGTAATACTTCATTACCATTACAGCCTAATACCAGGTTGTTTGATGGTAATAAAAATGGCCCTTTTTGGTAATTTCATTACCTTATTTTATTACCATCCATTACCATTGAAGGCATCCAAACAACCAAATTTTTTATTACTTAATTTTATTACCATTACCGCCCTCTAATACCATGTACCAAACGGGTCGTTAGTGAATTTTTGCTGCTCAAAGAAACCATCCAATCTAGAATAAGTTTCTAAGTTGCGTGGGTGTTCTATTGTTTCATTCCTTGTTGAGCATGTTCTTAAGCTAACTCATACACTCTAAAACGGTCCCATTACACTTCCACATCAATAGAATTTTGAGACATTGTATATTTTTTTAGTTATTTAAAAAATTAAAGGTCTTTCATTAATTTAAAAATTAAAATATACTCCTGTTTCTTAATGTTTTTCCCGTTTAGAATATTCTATTTTGTAGGGAGAAATTTGATTAAGATTTTTTAGACATATATGGATGAATATATCTATGTGAGATTTTATTATATTCATCTTAATGTATACCTTTTTATTATATGTTTTTTATAATTTTTATGATGCGTTTAAGGTTTAAAATTTACTTTGAAAATTGTGTAAAACGTAAATTAAAAAAAAAGGAATGTTGAATTTTATGCTATATAACTAAAAGTATTAATCATTTATGGATATTATTCTTATATACTAAGATAAGTAGATATGACAATCAAATCAAATCAATAAACAAATAACAATAACAATAACAAGATATTATTTTATTGTCATAACTCATAAGTTAAAAATGGACGAATCTTCTTGCTCGGTTTAGGAGCCTTATCAATTTTGCAACTGTTAGAGTATATAAGATATTTTAGGGCCTCAAGTATCAGGTTTTAGTTGAATTAGTTTTTTAACATGATATCAAAATAAAGCCTATGTGATGAAAGGTCACAAGTTCAATTTCTTCCACCCCTCATATCGAAGTGAAATATTTCACATCAAGTATACGAAGAGGTTGTGATACATTCACACTTCTAGCTTAAAGGATTTTTGTGTCAGGGGCGTAGTAGAGTATATAATATATTCTAAAGCTTTAATTATCAGCTTAAATTTTTGGTTAAGTTAGTTCTTTAACAGCAATACTATTGTTTATTCTTTAACACTTAAAGAGGATTTTATCTCCATTTTTAACACTCGTTTTCTTGTTATAAAAGAGTAAGGAATAAATTGTGAATTGGTAATATTAGGTTCAATTAGAGCTGTTCAAAACAAACCCGACCCGAAAATCCGACCCGGAATCGAAAATTATCCGACCCGAAAAAATGTAATTTTTTTAGGTTTATCGAACCGCAATTACCCGAACCGATACTTCACTCGAACCGTTTGATAACCGAAAGGGCAAAATCGAACTCGAACTGCAACCGAATTTTATAACCGACATATAAACCTTAACCGATGTTACCCGAACTGAACAGTGATCGACCCGAGTTAAATCCGACCCGAATTATGCACGTAACCGAATGTAACCTGACTAAAACCGATTAAGATCGAACTGTTTTTAACCCGAACTGATACAAACCTAAACCGATTGTAAATCGAACTGTTATAAATCCGAATCAAATTTTCACCTAATTTTAGCAAATTAAGTCCAATTTCAGTTTCTAATAATACGGAAAAAGGAAGAACACAAGTTCTATACAGAAGAGATTGCATACAGAATATATATATATATATATATATATATATATATATATATATATATATATATATATATATATATATATATATATATATATATATATATATATAAACTAATTGAAATAAATTGATCTGCCTATTAGGGCTGGCAAAAGCTGACCCGACCTGCTAACCTGATCTGAAACCGACTCGAAATTAGCGGGTTTGGGTTTAGATTTTTGACCCAATTAATTAAATGGGTCAACCCGACCTGATCTGTTTATTAAATGGGTTAGGTTCAAGTTGAATATTTAAACCCGAAAAAAACCTGTTTAACCCATTTATTAAATTTAAGGCGGATCAACATTTGCCAAATACTTCATAAAACTAAGATAATACCAATTACCATGTATTGAGGGATTTGTCAGCTGAAGATGACATTCAATAAGAAAGGAAGTTGTCCCACATCGGCTAAGGGATTTGTCAGCTGAAGATGACTTTCAATAACAAAGGAAGTTGTCCCACCTCGGCTATGAAAGATACTAATAAAAGAAAAATCCTTTAAATCACTTCCACAGATCTCATACCAACTTACGCAGCCACGCCGTGAGCACAAAGCGAACTATTCTTTCGCCTTTTACTAAAGAATACTGTGTGCTCGCTGCATTAAGTGGCATACGTTTATTTTTGGAGGAAGCCTTTGATTAAGGTTAAATGGGTCAAATGACCTGAAATATATGAATTTAATGACCTAAAAAAAAGTAGGTTAAATGGGTCATTAGCAGGTTGATCCGATCTGCTACAGATCAGGTCGGGGTTTCAATTTTTGACCCATTAATTAAATGGGTCAGGTTCAGGTTAAGGGTTTATTGACCCATTTATATATGATCCGAACCTGAAAATGACCCAACCCGACCTGTTTGACACCCATATATTCTATATCTTATAAAACAATCGGTAATTATTTTTTGTAAGTAAATGAGCATACATCAATTAAAAACCTGACTATTAACTTATTTTGATATTGACCCGATCAATAGTTATCCGTAACCGATAACTACTCGAAAAATAAAGCTCGAACCCGATCTGTACCCGAAAAAACCGAACCAATTAGTAATCGATGACAACCCGAGACCGATTGACACTCGACACGAACTTCAACCGACACCGAACTGATGCTAACCCGATAGATTGAATAACCGATCTCTAACCGAACCGTGACTAACCGACTCGACCCGAGTGTGACCCGTTGTAACACACAGCCGAAAAATAACCGATCCGAAATGCAACCGAACCGAATAACACCCGTCCGAAACCGACCCGATCAACCGAATGAACACCTCTAGGTTCAATGCAATAGCCTTCATTAGGATGATTTGATATTGTTAATTTGCTTGGACTAATAATAATTTTAAAAAGAAAGAAATTTTGAAAAAGAAATAAGAGAAGTTAGATTTGAGAATAAATATGAAAAGGGTATATGTGAAATGAATAAAGAAAGGCTGAGAAGGGATTATTTCCAAGAATTGAATTTGTTGGAAAAAGAGACAACAATAATATTAACAAGCAACGATTATCAAGTGGATTAGGGGAAAAAGTTGAATATGAAGTTAGGGAAAACATATAATTAAAGCAATTAGCTATGACCTTTTTTCTTCTCATGGATTCAATATTCTCCCCACCATCATTTTCATCATTAAGTGAGTTCTTCGGATTATCATCAACATCGACGTTCTTATTGGCAATGTTATCATTAATATTAGTCACATTCTCATTAATCATACTAAGATTAAAATTTGGCACATCAACCCAATTATATAAATCAATGCTTTCATCATCCAAATTATCAATTTTGAAGTCAGTCATATTTACATGAATCCTAACAATAAGATTTTCAACAAAATCTTGTTCTTTTTATAAAAAGAAATTTAGCAATTGCTCCTCTTTGAGATTGATTTTATGTCTTTTATATGTTTTCTCTTCTTACGTTTTTCATAGTCAGACTTCAATTTAGAATTTTAATAGTAATCATTTAAGAAATATTACATAATTGCAATTGAATATAAAAGGATTGATACAACCTACTAAGTGTTCAACTTCAAATCTCCAAAGCCAAATTATAATGAAAACCTGCAATAATAAGAATAAATCAAATTAAATACGTTACACATTAAAATCAAAATTATAGATTAAATTACAAATTCTTGTGAGAGATGGTCTCTTTAAAACATCTCTAATTGAACTGACTCAAAATAGAAAATATAGAGTAATTTTTCGGCAA
>NC_080059.1:19944042-19959042 GCF_026212465.1 Amaranthus tricolor | reverse complement strand
TTCATATGGAAGCAGACACCCAAATATTTTTAAAAACATTAACAGCCGAAGCACAATTCCCAGGGATAATCAGGATCATCAACATATACCAGAACATTGAGAGTCACAGAGCCATGATTATAAGTAAAGAGAGAATAATCAGAGTAAGTTTGACGGAAACCATAAGATTTCAGAGAAGATGCAAGCTTGGCAAACCAACACCTAGGAGCCTGCTTTAAACCATACAAAGATTACGGAGTTTTCAAACCATACCTGGTTTGCCTGTATTGAACCCAGGGGGAGGTTTCATGTAAACCTCCGCATCAAGATCACCATGTAAGAAAGCATTATGTACATCCATTTGATGCAATTCTCAATTCTTTGATGCAGCAACAGCAAGGAAAGTACGAACAGTCACCGTTTTAGCCACTGGTGTGAATGTCTCCGTATAATCCACACCTTCTACCTGATGATTGCCCAAAATTACAAGGCGGGCTTTAAGGTGTTCGACCGTACCATCAGCGTTATACTTGATACGATAAAACCATTTGCAACCCAGAGCTTTCTTGCCATGGGGCAAGGGCTGCAGACTCCATGTCCCATTATCTTCCAAAGCACGGACCTCCTCGGCTATGGCAGCACGCCAACAAGAATCTTTCATAGCCTCCTTGAAAGTACGAAGCTCATGTCCTGCTATGATTGCTGCAAGCAGAGTACGATAACGAGGAGAAAAGTTTTCACAATTGACACCGGAAGGGGTACGATTAATAAGATGAACAGCTGTAAGAACACATTCCCCCCAAAAAAGAGACAGGTAAGTTGGCTTGAAACAACAAAGCTCTACTAACATTAAGTATGTGTTGATGTTTACGCTCAACCCGACCATTCTGTTATGGAGTTGCAACAATAGAAGTTTGAAAAATAATGCCATTAGCATGAAGTAAGATATCATGTGTTGGAACTCAGTGCCATTATCAGATCGAATAAAATTAACAGTAGATTCAAATTGACGATCAACCATGGCAAAAAACTTGGAAAAAGCAACAGCAACTTCAGTTTTATTAACCAATAAATACACCCATACAGCACGAGAAAAATCATCAACCAATGTCAAAAAATAAATTGCATCACAAGAGGAGGGTGTAGTATAAGGTCCCCACAAATCACAATGTACTAACTCAAAAATTCGACTATCTTTAAAATCACTAGTTAGGAAATGCATCTCGGGTTTGTTTAGCCATAGGACAAACAACACAGGCTTTATTTAAACATTTTTTATTACGACTACTACGAATGATGGGAACTAACTTTAGCACACGAACGGAAGGATGGCCCAAGCGACGAGCCACAATTCAAATTCCGTGATAGAGGATGGAGAAATAGCATAAATAGCAGGATCACTTCGAAAGTAATAAAGTCCATCTCTTCTTTCACCTACTCCAATCCGCGTCCTCGAGGATTGGTCCTGAATAACACACAATGAATTAGTGAAATGTACTAAACAATTTGATTCATCAATTAATTTTGATACAGAAAGAAAAATGCAACGTAATTCCGGAACAAATAACACACTATGGAGCACAATAGAAGGTGATAGGTGAACATTGCCAACCAAAGTAGCCATTGAGTGGCTGCCATTAGGTAGACCAACCGGCCACGAATGTATAGACTTCGTGTCAAATAAACAGGAAACATCACCGGTAACGTGATGAGAAGCCCCCGTGTCAATTATCCAATTCATGTTTGAGCACTTACCAGCCATACGTTCAGCGGAATTCGCTGTCGAAGTCGTCATGTGAAGAGTGGGTACCTGCTAGGTATTGTAAGTAATAGAAGAAGGCTGCAGTGAAGCAGCTCCAAATAGCAAAGGCTAGGACGGAAATACAGCAGCACCGGAGGCAGACTGGTGGTAGGCAGGGGCGCTCGGAGTATCAGGAAGCGGATGGAGCACGTACACGGCATGAGCACGAGCAGGGGGGGCAAAGCACACTGGGCAGCAGCGGGGGAAGCATCAAACAAACCTGTACGTTGCGATCGGCGCTTAACAAGATCGAAATACCACTGAGGTGTCACTACAAGAAAAGTTATTTTAAGCAACAGAAAAAGTCGTTACTAAAAACCTGATTTTGTTGCTAAAAATGATTTTTGCAACGAATTCCATTGTTGCGGGTACAACCGTAGCTAAAGCATTTAGCAACGACTATGGTGGTTGCAAAAGGTATCTGTTTTTTGCAACGAGTTCTATTGTTGCAAAAGAAGTATCGTTGCAATTCCTTCCAACGTTTTTAGCAACAAAAAAGCTCGTTGCCAAATTTTTTGCATTTTTAGCTACAACTATTTTCGTTGTTAAATATCTGTTTTTCACAACAATTCAAGTTGTTGCAATACATGATAGTCAATCTTTTGCAACGACTTTACTGTAGGGAAAACAATTAAGTAAAATTTGTTATTAATGTTTTTAGCAACAACTATTACCGTTGCAAAAAAATACACATTTTTCAAAACGACTTTGTTATCTTCTGAAACAACCTACAATCTATATATAAACTAGACAATTAAAATAATAAATAATTTATAACCAACTAAACTAATATCACCGATTATCATTATATATTAATTCGTATCCCAAAATATCACACGTCCCAAATATTATCGTGTGTCAAAAATATACGTAATTCATATACATGTAACGGATAACCAATTTTCCAAAATAATTCTCCTACCATATACAAGTTTTAATGCAAAAATTTACAAGTGAAAGGCACTTTGAAAAAGTCCAAAAATTTACAAGTGCACATATAGTTACTTCATAACCCAAAACATCGCGCATCCAAAATGCTTGCAGCTATCACCAACTTTGTCATTGACTACGAAAAATTTCCAACGAAGATATGTTTGCCTACACCAAATAACTTTGTTAGTAATTAAGAATCAAATGAGCCCCAATATTGAGTACTTTATAGGGAAAGCATTTAGCATGATATTCACAATCAAACCATCCCTACACTTTTTGTTGAGACATAATAAGCAAAGCATTTAGCATGATATTCACTAACAAAAGCATTACGTGTATAGGGAAAGCATTTAGAATTTAGCATCAAATTCACAATCAAACCATCACCATTCCAACTCAAACATAGCATGAAGCATATGCCAAAGACCAGATTCCATGACAACAAAATCCAACATAAGCAGCAATACTTCTAATTGGACTAAAATGCCAACCAGCTAATGCCGTAACTAAAACCACAACACAAGCCGCCAATACTCCTAATTGGACTAAAATGCCAACCAGCTAATGCCATTGTAACTAAAACTACAACACAAGCCGTCAATACTCCTAATTGGACGCAAAAGAAAGGCCAAGTATATATTAAAAACATGTATTTTTAGCATGTTTTAAGCCTAAGTATATGTTAAAAAAATGCAAAAGAAAGCATCATTTACCTAATAAGCATTCATGACAATCATTGAACTTCTTTATTCTGTAGTTGTTGTAAGATGCTTTGTTTCATCGATTCAATTGCTTCTTGTTGTTGTGCCTTATATTCTTCAAATTGTCGTTGTTGTAGCAACTGACTTTCCATCAAATCTTTAATTTATTGTTGTTGCTCTTGAATTTTCTCTTGTTGTTGCTCCATAATCTTACGTTGTTCTATTTGTGCTTTGTCTTTAGAATATGCACGTACCCCTGTCCCTTTTCCATGTACATGCCCTGACTTTTGGCCCGGAACTCTAAGCAAAATTTCATCTTGTGTTATTGAATGCCCAGCTGATGCAACAACATCTTTCAACTTCACCTATTACATAAAAAAGATATATATAATTGCATATTATAATAAAAAAATCATACAAGGGTAACAAAAATATAGTTATAATGGGTTGTTGTACATACATGGATTTCTTTTGACCGCGTATCGAGCCATTCTAGTTTTCCTTGATCATTCTTATGAGTGTGTTGGATAAGCCAAACTTTATCAGCAGTTAGCTTCACATTAGCATTCTCTTTTGTTTATTCAAATAATACAACGTTATTGATATTATTTCAGACTACATTCAATAAACATAATAAAATAGGTTTGTCTTACCAATACATCTTCTGATTCAGGAAATGATAAATTTCCAGACGTATGCTTAGTTCTCTTGTCAGAATTCTGATTTTTAGAGTTCCTCTCACTTATGACCTGCATGATGACTACAAAAGTTGATGCCAATCAAGTTCTTGCTATTATTGGTAATTCCTAAATGGCATCATTGACGAGAAGATACATGAAAAACATTTATGTTTAGACAAATGGATGTATCTATGCACGTTATTTTACATATACATCGGCTCAATGTTGAGTTGTTTACTTACATAAATAGTTCATAAATAGTACGTAGTTTAATTAAAGAAATACCTTAAATTTGTCAGATCCGTAATACTTGATCAGATATTCCCATTGAGGTTGGGGTAAGTCAAGAGGAGGATTCTTTTTGCGCTCCTCGTTAGTTTTTCCGTATCTCGCACTTTTTTAGTAATTGTGCAACCTACACTTGTACAATCTATATAAACGTTGCATGGTCTCTAAGACAAATGCATACATTTGGAAGTAGTCACTAGACTTATCAATTTCAAACTTCTCTTGCACAAAGAAGGTAAGATGATAAGTACAACCAAAACCAGAAAACTATAGTGCTAAATAACTGATATTAATAAAGAAATTAGTAAATAACATAACCTGTATTTCCTTCAACATACTTTCTCCAGCTGCCTCAAATGCTTCTTTCCAACTTTTCACATTCAATGGAGCTTTTGTCCTCACAACACGCCCACGCTCATTAACCAAGTCACGAGCATTTTCTCCAATTGCTCGGTCAATTTTATCAGGTATTGTGATCTTCAATTTCGATCCTCTCCCTTTAATTTTCATGTCAACCACGTAACTCTTATACATTCCTCTCTTACCTCTTCCTTTGATCTTACTAGTTGCTAAGATAATACAAATGTTAAAACTTATCAAGTATGCCTACAATAATCAATAATCAATAATCAATAATATCTAAAAAAGTTGCTCCATCTCTCTTAACTACCTGTATTTCTATCTATCTCATCACCATAAACTTGCTCCACCTCTTTTTGAGTGATAGTTTGCCTTGGTTATGGATCTAAAGCTTCATTCACTTGCAAGCCCACTTCAATTCTACTAACAAAGTTGCTTCTATTCTTTCTCTTACCAAGTATGCCTACAATAATCAATAATCAATAATCAATAATATATAAAACAACCCATAATTACAAACTAGAAACGTGAAAGTCGAGTTTTCAATAATGTACTTTCATCCATTAAGGTAATGACGCCTTCTGATGCTTGGTCATTCAAGATTGGTGTAGCAGTTTCTTCATAACCTTGAAGATCGTCTCCGTGAATCAAATTATGGTCATTCAAGGTCGGCGCATCAGTTGTTGGCGATTTAGTTGCTGGTAATTCAGTTGGTGCTGCTTTGTTTATATGCGCTTCATAAGTTGTTCGTTGCCTCTCCAAATCTACAAGGGTAAAGACAATGAAAATCAAAGTGAATTCAACAAAATAAAATTTAAATTTGTTGAATTGAAATTATAAAAAAAAAAAAAAAAAAAAAAAAAAAAAAAAAAAAACATACCTTTGCTAACTGCATGAGCAATCTCATCTGTGATGTGTGGGTTAGAGCTATTATTGAATTGATCAGCTACATTTTGCTTGCTAAACAATTGCATCCGACTAGCTTGAACAAGACTCATAAGTTTTCCGGGGGCAATACTTCGACTGCATATTTTCTTTCCCCCTCCTCTCCCAACCATCTTTTATCTATTCAGATATTTTTGCAAAATTATCAAACAAAAGGTAGCTTCAACAATAAACAATATATTTCAAGATAGAGCGGAAAAAATAAACAATAGTAGCCGAATTGTTCATATAGATAACAAGAAAGATATAATGAATGTAAATATTGTACAACATAACATAATCAAGGAGAAGAATCAAAATCAAATTTCTTCTTCAACTTCACTCGATTTCTCAAAGACTTCAATTTCACCATCATTAATGACATTGTCATCTTCCAATATTTGTGTAACCATTTGCACTACATGTTCTCCTTTATAATGCATAAACATATTTGTAGCCAACGACAAACTAACTCTAAAATCGTCAGTATGTACGCAATTAGTACATTCAGCTTCAATATTAGCTTCCACCTCTACTTGTTGAAAGGCATCTACATCTATACCCTCCTTATCTAGATCACTAGCACTCATATTATACAAATCCCTTGGTTGTGCTTTTATAACAAATTCCCAATTCTCATTGTTTTCATCTTCTATGTAAAATACTTGCTCCACTTGGGATTCTAGCACAAACACATCATACGACTTTAAAAGTCTATTATTATTCACACTAACCAAACCATGCTCATCTACCTTATACCCTCTACCAAGGTTTTCTACATCAAACCAACTGCATTTGAACACAAATACATGATTTTCTCCAGGATAACGCATTTGATATATGTCTCTCAAAACGCTATAGTATTCCTTATCTGAAGCATCATCACCACGCACCATGACACCTGAATTTTGTGTTTCCCTATTTTCTGACCTATCACTAGTGTGGAAACGGAAACCATTTACAATATATGCTGTGTAATGCCCTACAACTCTAGAAGGACCACAAACCAAATTGTACTAGTCTTTATCACAGCGTCCAAGTATATAAATTTTTTGTACCTAAATGAACAAATGTTAACATACTTTATTAGCAAAATGGCTTACTGGACAAACATAAGAAGGAAACCATTTACAATGTATTACTTAAAAGCTTTTCTTACTTGATTTTGTATCCATTTGTAAAATTGTTCTTTGTGCCTCCGTTCTACATTTCTTGGACATTTCTTCTCCAATTCCAACTTATGTTTTCTATGACACCTAGGCATTGCCACGGTCCGGGTTGAGCCGATTCTGTTCCGGTTCCATCCGGTTCCGGTTCCATTTGGAACCTGTCGCGACCGGTTCCGGTTCCGGGCGGTTCCAAACGGTTCCTTGGCGGTTCATGAGGCGGTTCCGGCAGTTCCAATTCACGGGACGGGCGGGCCGGACCATCGGTTCCATTTTTATTTTTTCTTTAAATATTTATATAATATAAAAATACTACTCCCTCCGATCTTATGAAATAGTCCCATTTGCTTGGGCACGGATATTAAGGGTTGTGTGGGGTCCATTAAAAAGGGTAAATAGTAAAGGGTAAGTAGTGAAGGATAAGTAGTGAAGGGTAGTTGGGTAAGTAAGGTATATGGGGGTATATTCGTAATTACTTGTGTGAACTAAGGATATTTAAGTAAAAAAGGATTGTCAAAAATAGAAATGGGACTAATTCAAAGGTTTTGCCAAATAAGGAAATGGGACTAATTCATAAGATCGGAGGGAGTATAATATTGCGGACGTACCTTTGATGATTACTTGATTATTAGCCAAATTCATTGCTTGTCAAGTTGTCATCGTTATTAAAAAAAAGAATGAAAAAAATAAATTAATAAGAAACAAATCAATGATAATATCGATAAAGACGATTAATAAAAAAAGAGGGAGAAAATGGACTTGAACCTAGTACCCAAAGGAATACTAAGCTACCTACGTATCCCGAAGGAATCAAAGCCCACGTAGTTCTTTGTCATACCTTTTAGTTTTAGTTGTTGAATGTTGATTTATCATTGTCCGATTGATCCTATTCGTCTTCGTCATCATCATCTGGTTGGTTAGATGCTTCCGCTGACTCTCCTCCTGACGATGATGCAGATGTATCCATCATCATCCATGGATCATCATCATCATCTTGATCATCATCATTCCTTAGTCCTTGTGTTCGAATCTCCGCTTGATCCCAATCTTTCTTGCAAACACATATTTGAATACTATGTGGAGCAAGACGAGATCTCTTTTCGTCTAAAACTCTTCTACCTGCACTAAAAGCAGACTCCGACTCAATTGTAGAAGCAGGAATTGCAAGGATATCCTTTGCAATTCTCGACAATATGGAAAATTTTACAGATTTTTCTTTCCACCACTCTAAAATATCATAATTACCTTGGTCAATTTCAAAGTGGTGTTTAAGATAACTATCTAATTCTAAATATGAAGTGGAGGATGAAGAAGAAGATGATCCTACAAAACTATCATCTTGGCACATTATATTAGCTATTACGAAATTATAATAAGAGGGATGTGCCGAAACGCTTGCACGCCTAGACGTATCGCGTTTTGGGTTATATACACTAGCATAATAATCATAAAGTTCTGCTAAAAGTTTTTTACAACTTCCAACATAATTATGTACATCACTAGGCGGGCGATCTAATGATTGGTAGTAAAATCCAATTACTTTGGTAAGGACTTCTGTTTTAAAACATGGGTCTAAAATGGTTGCAATTCCATAAATATAAGGAAAATCGGTAAAATATGCCTTCCATTTATCCATCATATCTGCAAGAATCGGCTTTAAATATGGGTTAGTATCATCATGCGTATGTTTAAGAAGATGATAAAAAATAGTAATACACTCACTTATTACTAAGTGGACGTTCGGTTCATAAACATATGAAAAAATCTTAGTTGCGTGGTCATACGCTTCTAATATTTTATGTACACCTATAGCTAGTTCCCATGTGTCATCAGTTATATAGCTATCTGTACACTCACTATACAGTTGTGTTATAACTGGACGATAAGCAATCGCTTTTCTTAATAAATCGTTAGTTGAGCCCCAACGTGTAGGAGTATCTAATGACCAATACACTTTTTTAGTTGATATTGGTCACATAATTGCTTATATCGTCTCTTTATCTTTCCAATTCTAAGCCATTTCACTATGTCTCTAATTAGATCTAATAAATCGCTTAATTGTTTTATACCTGCCTGGCAAGATAAGTTAACTATATGAGCACAACAACGTATGTGTAATAAGCTACCCCCAAGGATAAAACTAAAAGCAGGTACGTTATACAAAAGTTCCATACATTTAATGTTAGCGGTTACATTATCGGTAGAACAACAAAATATCTTATCTAATAAGTTCCATTCTCTACATATCTGTACTAATCTATAATTTATGTTTTCACCCGTATGTCTTTCTAGCATTGTTTCAAAAGCAATTATTCTTTTTTGAATGATCCAATTTTGATCTATCTAATGTGCTGTTACACACATATAAGATTCTAAATGTGGGGGAGCAGACCAAATATCAGTTGTTATGCTAACCCTACCATTAAAAGATTTAAACATTTCAATTAATTCATAGCGCATTGATTCATATAATTTAATTGTGCGTCTTTTAAGAGTGTTCCTAGGGATTACTCTATATTGTGGTTGCAAAGTTTTTCTAGTGAAACGCTCGTGTGCCCTACTTTCACCGTGGTTAAAAGGCAATTCATCACAAATTACATACTTATAAAATTCATCAATCATATCATTACGATTATATATAAAAGGCATACCTGTGCTAGGAATGTCCCACTGTCGGCTTCCACTTGTGGTCCCACTGCCGCTTGCTGCATGAGTTTCTTTTGTGATTCCATGCTTCTTTGCCAAATGTTTGTTAAAAGATCCCGTACCACCACCTAACACGTATTCACAAAACACAATAAATAAATTTTTATAAAATATGAATATATAATGTATGTATAAAAAACTGAAAAAGTATTTACCTCTGGCGAAATTGTATGAAATTAAGGGCTTTACTCCTTGACTTTCACAAATTTGACAAGTGCATAAGAAAACAACTGGATTGTCGGTTGGTTCTTTTCTAAAATACGACCACACATGTGAAACAGCTCTACCACTAGGAGGTGGCATTGCCGGAAAAGGTTGTCTTACTGGTTCATCTTCATCTAAATTTAAATATAAAGACATACTTAGATATATACCACAATATATAAATAAATAATAATTTAAAATTTAATCAATTTGAAGAATAAAATTATAAAACTAACCGATAGTGTGGAAATTGACTCGTTTACCACGAGCTTGTCTTTGTTGTTGTTGTTGTTGTTGTTCTTCATGTGATCTTGTTGATGACTGTCGAGAATTATGTATCCCAATAGGGGTCGTTGGTTCCTCTTCTTGTTCTTCTTCTTCATCAATTTGTATTTCTCTTTCCACTTCTTCTGCATAATTGAGTAATTCTTGGTCGTACCCTTCAGGATAATTTGGTTCATAATTATAATTACTAATCGAAGGTGTTGTTGATACCGACGGAGTTGAAGTGGCCTTTCTTTTGGAGCTAGAACCTCCCAATGATTTTGCCACTTTAGTAACGTTTTTAGAGGCTTTTTTCAAGAAAGAAGACATGATAATATTGAAATAATAATAGAATTAAAAAATAAATAAATAAATGATTAATAGACTAATTATGTAATTAACTAAATTAAGAAATAATTAAAAAACTAATTATGTAATTAAGAGAATAATTGCGTAATTAAGTAATTAAGTAGAGAGAGTAAGTAGAGAGAGTAGGAGAAGAGATGAGTTGTGAATGAAAATGATTGAAAGTGATGGGTATTTATAGAGAAAATGGCAACGGCTAGTTAACGGCTAGTTTTTCACGGTTCCGGTTCCATGGAACCGCTGGGCCGGTTCACCCGGACTGGTCCCGGTTCCGGTTCCATGGAACCGTTGGACCAGTCCCGGTTCCGGTTCCATGAAACCGTTGGACCGGTTCACCCGGACCGGTTCCGGTTCCAACCCGCTGTTCTTAGGTCCGGTTCATGCAGTTTTTTTTCCGGCGGTTTCACGGTTCCGGCAACTTTTTTTCCGATGGTTTCACGGTTCCGCAGTTCGGGCCGGTTCGGAACCTGTCGCGAACGGTTCCGGTTCCGGATCCGGTTCTAAGCGGTTCGGCACCGGTTCGGTTCCGGGTAACCCGCCCCGTGGCCATGCCTTATGACACCATATAAAAACAAATAAAACTGGCTTCTATAGCCTAAAATATACTATACAATTCAAACTAATTAAACATAAGGAATAAAAATGGCGTACTGGACAAACTTAAGAAGTGGATCGTAGTTTTGAAGAATATAAAAATGGATTTAATCACACTCTAGATGATCTAGATGTTTTGGTGTACTCCCCCCAATGGTGTGTCCATGTGGTCTAAAAACCTCAAGGTTTGATATTAAGGTATCCTCTTCTATATCTTCATCGTCATTTCTTACTTTGCGATTGAATTTAGTGTCAATGTCACTCATGTACCTAGAACAGAATGTTAAGCACTCATCTGCCAAATAACCTTCAGCAATGCAACCTTCTGGATGTGCTCGATTTCGAATATATGATTTTAATGTTCGGAGATACCTAATAGAATAAGACATGTTATGTTAGTATTTGAATAATTGACAAACATGAGTATATTTCTTAAAGAAAAAGTATACCTCTCAATAGGATACATCCACCGATATCGAACTGGTCCAACAATTTTAGCCTCAGTTGCCAGATGTACAACTAAATGCACCATAACATCAAAAAAAGCCGGTGGAAATATCATTTCCAACTTGCATAAGGTGTAAGGAATTTTTTTTTTAAGTTCTTCCAATTGACCAACACTTATGTTTTTAAAGCAAAGGCCTCGAAAAAAAAAACTTAGTTCAACCAAAGGGTCGTAAACCTCTTTTTGTAAAAACCCACGAAGTGCAAGGGGAAGCAACTGCTCAATAAAAACATGATGGTCATGACTCTTCAAACATGATATCTTTTTTCCATTATCTTTAATACAACGAGAAATATTTGATAGATATCCATCGGAGATTTCATTTTTGCAAACATATGACATATGGCAACCTTGGCATCTGACCTCAATGTATATATAGCAATAGGAACACGCACCTTACCATCAACCACTTTAGGATGCAACTTATCTCTGATTTTCATCTTCACCAAATCCAATCGAGCCTTCAAAGTATCTTTTTTTTTGCCTTGTATGCTCATTAAAGTACCCAAGATATTATCAGAGACCTTTTTCTCAATATGCATAACATCCAAGTTATGACGAATTTTTAATTTCCTCCAATAAGGCAAGGTAAAGAAAATGCTTTTCTTTTTCCACCCAAACAAGCTATTAGAAGCATCCCTTTTTGTTTTGTTCCCTACAATCTTCCCATATTTTGCTTGTGAGAATCGGCTATAATGTTGTAATACATCTTCCCCACTCAATGGAACTGGTGCAACACCTTTTTCAATTTTACCGTCAAAAGAATTGGCATCATTTCTCCACTTATGATTCATTGGAAGCCAACGTCGATGCCCTAAATAACCACCCTTATGCATCAACGAAGTCCGTTTAGTTTCCTTATGACAACATGGACAAGCGTAATAACCTTTGGTAGACCATCCAGACAAATCTGCATACGCAGGAAAGTCATTGATAGTCCACAGTAGTGATGCACGCAAGATGAAATTTGTTTTAGAGTAAGCATCATAGGTTTCAACACCAACCTCCCAAAGCTCCTTTAACTCCTCAATAAGTGGTTGGAGGTAGACGTCCATATTAATTCCAGGACTTGTTGGACCTGGTACTAGTAAAGATAGCATAAATGAATAAGGTTTCATGCATAACCAAGGAGGAAAATTATAAGGGATAAGAACCACTGGCCATATGCTATGTTGTGAATTATTGAAAGGCTGAAAGCCATCACAAGCTAGTCCAAGTCTAACATTTCGCACCTCTTTAGCAAATTCACTATACTCTTCATCAAATGATTTCCATGCAAAGGACTCAGATGGATGTCTCATTGTATCATCCACCGCACTCGCATTGTCATCCTCCAAAAAGGTATCATCCTCCTCTTCCCTAGAAAGGGCATCATCATCTATAATCCTATCACAATCATTCACTCTATATGTTTTAGTAGCATCCCTTTCTTTTTGCCAACGCATGTCTTTGGATGTCTTTCTACACATGTACAACCTTTGTAGCCTAGGCTTCAATGGAAAATATCTTAGAACTTATCTAGAAACCTTTACCCCCTTAGAAGAGCCTTCCTTTTCTTGTTTCCACCTTGATAAACCACAAGTGGGACACTCAATCAATTTTTCATGCTCTTTCCAATAAAGAATACAATCATTTTCACAAGCATCAATCTTATAATAATCAAGGCCCAAGTCTTTAATGAGTTTCTTAGCCTTGTAATAAGAAGTTGGAAGGTAAGCGCCATAGCTTTGACTTTCTAATTGGAGTAAACTATCAAAAGACTTATCAGACCAATTATTCAAAACCTTTAAATGTAATATTTTACCAATATATTACAACTTAGACATTGTTGTGCCATGCATTGTTAATGGTTCTTGGTACTCCTCTAAAAGTTTGAAAAACTTTTTGCATTTGCATTAGGTTTCTCATACTCCTCAACATTATTTAAAGCCTCTTCAGCACTCCCAACATTCATAGCACCAACTCCACATGCATCTTGCAACATTGTGAAACCGCTATCAGTGTCATTGGACTCATTAACATCATCCCCATCACTTGATTCAACTAATTCTTCCCCGTGAAGTTACCAAAAAGTGTACTTCTCATACATTCCCCTCTTAAGCAAGTCTAATCTTAGATCACATTTTGTTTTAAGAAATATATTGCGACGACAATTACAAGGGCACCTAATAGTAGTACTATCTCGATCATGTTCTCTTACTTTGGAAAGAGAAAAATTTAGAAACTCATCAACACCATTTACATAATCAATAGATGAACGATCTTTTCCTTTGACCCATGCCTTATTCAAAATCATTTCCTATATTTAAAGTTTATAATAATTAGGTTATATAACATTCAATAATATCACCAAGAACTCCTTATAATATTGTTAACAATTAATTCAAGAACAAGAGAAATTTAACAACTTGTAAAACAATTTAATTTCGAGTCGTTTGAAGAACAATTTAACGATTCAAAAAGAACAAGAACAATTTAAATTTTTGAAAGAAACACAAGAACAATTTAACAACTACGTGAAAGGGAATTTTAACTTTAAGTTATTTGAAGAACAATTTAACAATAAAATCAAGAACAAAGATTACCATTTGTTCAATGTATGCGTGACAAATCAACTTAGAAAATATTTTCAACACATGACAAATCAACTTAGACTAATCAACTTGAATAAACAAGAACAATTTAACAAGTTCACATGAACCATTTTACTAGGCTTCATTATAATCTAAAACAAATAAACTAAAAATCGTTGCCCTCATCAAGTATGTATCATCACAATCGCAAATAATGAGTTCTTTTGCTTCAATTTGAAAAGAAAAATCTAATTCCACCATGACATCAAAACCTTACACCGTGAAATCATAGGCCATAAACTTACTTTTGCTTTAATCTTATCATCTAGAACTTCAATTTGAAGTAACTCCATCAATTTTTCTTAGCATTACTTTGGAAGAATCTCACATTTTAATAAATTATCCATATAAATCAAAAGCAATCTCACCTTATTCAAGAAACGGCGTTTTATCCCCCTAAAGCCACTGCTAGCTAATTCCACATGAATTGCAATAAGAAAATAATAGTAATAAAAAACCGCAAGCAATTTCCCAATACAAAAAAACACACAAACATAAACCCCTAAAAAACGCAAGTAATCAAGCCCTCAAGATCTAATTGTAAATCCTCAGTGGCAAAGAAAAAGGTTAATCTATGTCATGAAATACAACCCAACATTTCAAAATCATGAAATACGCATACATAAATCTGTTAATTAGAACAAAGCCCAAGAAAAACACGAATTCTTGTTCCTTCACTGCCAAGAGGGTTAAAATTCGCACAACCCAACATTTCAAACTGACGAAATACACATACATTAATCTGATAATTACAACAAAGCTCAAGAAATTCAAAGAACAACCCATAAATTGAAAGCAACAAGAAACAAGAACAAGATATTCAAAGAAACAAAAAGGCACAAAAAACAAACAGCCTATCGCGGGTTATTTGAAAGGCGTATGTGCAGAAGGCGGTA
>NC_080059.1:19926542-19939042 GCF_026212465.1 Amaranthus tricolor | reverse complement strand
TATGAAAACAAAAATAAGTTTATGAACTTAAGAGCAAGTTCTATAAATACACCTTTAAGATGAGTTGCTTCAATGGTGTGTTCATGTGTTTCCTTCAGAAAATTGAAGCTTAAAAGAGCAAGAAAGCTTTAACACGCAAGGGAAAGGATTAGAGGAGGCAAGAGGAAAAATTACATACCACAACATACAATAACTATAGTACAAAACCAGTCGACTCCACTGGCTAGGGTCGATAGGTCAACATGTTCAGACCTAGTGCGCATTAGATCTTTGAAATGCTATAAGTTGGATGTTTCTTATTAAAATTGGGCATGTGATCAGTTGATTCGAAGCTAACGGTCCCAAATTTGATATCTAAAGAAAAAATCAACCAAATTTCAAGTTTGGTGAAGCATATGATCATTTTAAGTGCACCCTTGCCCATTTGATGATAAAAAAATGTAGCACTTTACGTAATTCGGTTGGGCCTCTTTTTATTCATTTGACTTTCTTTTTATCACCAACTTAGTTCCTAAGGTCACCTAGCCTCTGAGAGTAAGAGAATAAACATAATTAGTGCTTGTGACGGCTCGATAATGAAAGAAAACCTACAAAAATTGACAAAACATTAAATATCGTACCAAAAAGCGTAAAATCCTAAAAAAAACATAAATAGACTAAATCAAAAGAATAAAGTATAAGAATGACATAAATATCAGTCAAAATTAGGGGATAATTGTACATAAACCATGTGTATCAATATATATATATATATATATATATATATATATATATATATATATATATATATATATATATATATATATATATATATATATATATATATATATATATATATATATATATATATATATATATATATATATATATAAAGGTTGTCTTCGTCAATCGCTATACGTTTGATTTATTGATGATTAAGGTACTTTAGAAGAATTATTATTGTTGTAATTTTCATCTATATATTTAGAATTAATAAATTAAATGTGAATAAAAAAAATAAAAAAAAGGAGACTATATAATGTGGTTCTGGGAAACCGCAACACTTAGTCACACACTATATGCTATGGTTCTCAAAGAATCACATCATATATTGTCTTTTATGCTCCGATTTTAAATCGGAGCAGCAAATAAGAGATACATACTGGTATTAGAAGTGCTTGGGGCATAAACTACATCATATAGCTCAAAAAATCTAAAAACCGTATTATATGAGGTTTTTTCTATTTATATCACTTGACTAGATTCTAACTTATAAATTAAATACAAAATATAAACTTAAAGTAATTAGTGAATAATTTCATAAGACAAATGAAAAGACAATAGTGAGAGGCTTTCGAATTTACTTGGAAACACTATTATTTAATTGCAAAGATAGTACACTATTAATCAACTAGAATAAGACCACTTAAAAAATATTTATAATCTAACTTATATTATGAATAGTCCAAATATTTAAGCTTTTAATTATCGAAATGAGGAATCTAAAGGAAACAAAATAGTACAAGCTTTTTTGAAATGAATGGCAACGATAAGAAAAATACAATTACTTGGTAGAAAATGTGAAAGGTGGAAACTAGAAAGATACAACTTCATTCACAGTTATGGGAAAAGACTAATCTCAACTTTAGCAATTAAGAAAAGTGTCTAACAACCCTTTGAAAAAGCTGCCCAAAATCGGAACTTAGGAGGGCATAGGACTCACTAGGAGGAAAAGGCTGCCCAAATTATTTGGGGTCCCTCAAATACTTTTTTTTATTTTATTATTTATTACTCCCTACGATCTTATGAATTAGTCCCATTTCTTTATTTGGCAAAACCTTTGAATTAGTCTCATTTCTATTTTTGGCAATCCTTTTTTACTTAAATACCCTTAGTTCACACAAGTAATTACGAATATACCCCCATATACCTTACTTACCCAACTACCCTTCACTACTTATCCTTCACTACTTACCCTTTACTATTTACCCTTTTTAATGGACCCCACACAATCCTTAATATCCGTGCGTAAGCAAATGGGACTAATTCATAAGATCGGAGGGAGTATTATACATGAGGAGTCCTAAATTTTTTTTGGTACACCTCATCACTAAGTTTTAATATAAGAGACAAATTCAAAATATATATATATATATATATATATATATATATATATATATATATATATATATATATATATATATATATATATATATATATATATATATATATATATATATATTAAAATATAGATTTTAGTGAGATATGGTAAATATAGTCATGTGCATTATAGATAATGTACTAATATATAGAAGTATGAGGAAAACTAAAATAATATATTTTTATTATTCAGATTTTCTTGCTACTAAAGAATTTTGCATAAGCTTTAAGAAAATGATATTTTAATTTCAAAATGGCAATTTTAACCCTTAAGAAATGAATATAAAAGTCAATGAAGTGTATGATAGGAAAAAAGTAAGGGTAAATAGACATTTATATATTTATTTTTTTCTAAAAGTAGTAATAGCACAAGTAATTTAAAACAAAGAAAAAAGAATATTGCATGACAAAACAAAAAAAGTATAGCAATTAATCTAAAATAGATGAAATAGAAAAATATAGCAAGTATACAAAAACACTACAAATTAGATATTAAAATTAAATTTATAAAAACACATGGAATAACTAATAAAAAATTATATAAGATTTCTACGAAGTCATAAAAAATTATATAACAAAATAGGAGTATTTATTATAATAAGAAAAAAATATATTCTTCTTTTATAATTTTTTCTTTATATGCTATTTCCGTGAACTTTTGATCAACCTTGAGAACTAGCTAGGCACTCTTGCAATCCCGTATCATATTTTTGAAGCAAAAAATCATCACATATTTATAAGGAAAAATTATCCGAAATAATCTAAATTATTTATGATTTTTCTATAATAATTCAATTTATATATTGATTAACTATAAATAATCCCAACTTTGAGGGCTATTTTCCTTGAGTAAACCAGGTAACCGGATGACTTAATATAGCAAATTTTATTTTTTTAAAAAAGGATAAATTAAAATAAAATATCGAAACAATGTTAAATTTTGTTAAAAACAATTATGATTATTTTTTTATTTAGAATTTTTTATGTAAATTTTCAAATTTCTTTTCTAATTTTAAATTAATTTTTAGTTTACTTTTTTGGTGAATTACTTACTATAACAGGTCATCAGGTTACTCAAGTTTACCCTAGGCAAATACCCTTTAAAGTTGGGATTATTCATGGTTAATCAATATGTGAAATTATTGTTGGTAAATCATGAAGAGGTTGGATTTTTCCAGATAATTTTTCCTATTTATAGTCATGAAAATTTGGTTATTATAATTTTGGATTTCTCATATTAATCTATATTCAAACATTTTGCTGAATCTAGCAAATTGCAAAATGTAATTAAATCAAGTCAACTAAAAATTTAAGTAAATTTTTTTGCTTCACAGACCAACAAGTATTATAATTCTATCATGTCCCTGGTACAAAATTTCCATGGTAGTACATATTCCATAAGAAATGATGAGAGGTAGACAAGATTTAAATCTATAACTTTTTTTATCACGTTGACTATAATATTATGTTAATAATCAATTCACCAAAAAATTTAAATCGATAATTGCAATTCATAATAATATGCATATGCAATATCATCCATCAACAAAGCTCAAAGATGTAATATCGGTGACTGCTAAAATTTAGTGAATGAGTCTAGCCATTCCAAATAATTAAAGAGGAGAAAAAATAACTCACATACAACCCAGCGGATGATCAATATTGAAACCAATTAATAGTAGTAAAAGTTACCCTTCAAATTTATAAAACATCATACCATATTTTTTTTCTTTGATATCAGACGACTCACATCATTCAGCGGAGTCCGGTACTCAAAATAATTTTGAATATCTCAAAGATGAAAAAGAGGTAATTAAAATACAAATCTAAAAGGATTGAGGGTTATTACTAAAACCAATTGGTAGTAGCGAGACTTACTTTTCATGTTTATAAAAGGAGTTTTTTTGGAAATTTAATGTGGTGACCCTGAGTTATGGGTTTTTTCACAAATGTTTTTTTTGAATACGTGAGGTGACTTTAAGCTTCTAAGTTTTCCATATGATAGACAAAATGTTAAGTTTTTTTTTGTTAAATCAAGTAATTCTTTCAATTGGATTTCGAAATTTGTGGGCAATTATGATAATTACGATGTTAGTCTTTTGAAAAAATGTCATTACAAGCTAAAAAAACCTTCACATTTGTCTACTGCGTAAAAAAATTAAAAGGTCAATATCATCACGTAAATTAAAAAATAAATTTGTCTATCAGATGAAAAAAAACCAAAATAAATCAATTTTTTTTTATATGAGACGGCTAAATGTAAGTGATAATGACGTTGAAATCAGGGGAAGTCGAGACTGAAAGATCCCTGGAAACAAAAAAAATGAAGGAGTTCATTAGTTGAGCATGTGAGAGAGAGAGAGAGAGAAGAAGAAGAAAGAGTACGTGATATGTTACGTTGAAAGACAAACCAAAATACAAAAACAAAACATGACAAACAGAGTCTATGATGCTAACTTCATCCTTTTCGGTTAAGACAGAGTTGTGGGTCAAACTTTTCAGTGTTCTCCAATTATTTTTATTTAACCACTGATTTTCCCCATCTTTGCGAATTTCGGTGAAAATGACAAGAAATCACCTTGACATTAAATTTCTTTTTTATTATTCATTTTGATTCCCCTCTGATTCGTCCTCTCTACCAATTTATTTTATACACAGTGGTCATCCAGTCATGATCGTTCAGCTCCTAAATTATGCAACTTAATAAGAAATTCTTTCACTTGTACTATTTGTAATCTTTAATGATTAATGATATATAGAATGTAATACGATAGCGTTTTGGGAAAAGTAGGGGTCACCCGTCTTTCCTTTTCATCTCACTAGTTGAGGGCATGCGGTCCTCCAACTAACACTATCGGATTTAATAATGATATTTTATACATTTCTATTGATAATAATACTAATGAAAATATTAAAATGTCAATATGTTACAAAGATATGGCGAATGCAAGTACTAAAGGTGTATAAATAAGTAAATATTTTTAATGCAACAACTGAATGAAATAGAAAACAAAAGCTGGAAGACTTGCTAACAGTTGCAATGACTATTTAACACACTAAAATACAACAGGCTGTAGAGATTATGTAAAATGTGCTCATAAAACATCTTGCACAAAGCTTTTTGAGTATTTTTTTATTTGTTTATATATATCTTCAATTTACGTGAAAATTCATTAACAAACAGGAGCACCAACTATGAATTTCAAGAGCACTACTCATTTCCCTGCCTAACTATGCCTTCTCTTCACTATACTTTTTCAGCTATCACGAGTCAACAAATTCCAACTAAGTTGAAAATCTTATCCTTTCTATAGTAGAAAATTGTCAGCAACTACGTACTAAATTATATACAAGAATCAAATTGTATGATGGCCAAAAACATACATAGATTAGAAAAACACTTGCAAAACCAAAAAATGCAAATTCTTTTACAATATGTGCACTTGTAAAGTAAAATGTAAGAAATCACAACTTTCTATTGATGTACATATTACCGACAAGCTTTACCCAGGCGTGAAGTACATCACCATGGACAAATAATACCTTGATCAGTTTTACAAGTTTTGAACTCCTTAAATAGTTATTTCTTGCACAAAATAAAACAAGTACAAATTTCACAACTTTTAATTGTCACTTAAAAAACCTTTTGAATGAAACCGAGACCATGAATAATATGCTGCAGCAAATTAAATCATATAAAAAATCAAATTCACTTTTTGGTATTCCTTTTAATCAGCCAAGATTTATGTTTTCATAAACAAGATTACAATAGACTTTTAAGATGTTACAAACTTAAAATTAGAAAATTTAGCCTATGTGTTCTAAACTCAATTGTGGATCTTCGCCTTTGGTGCAAGTCTAAATTACTGGTGCAAATTAATTCTAAAACTCGCAAGCCAAATGATAAGGAAAATTATTGGCTATGATCCATGCAAAATTGTGTAGTGAAACACTTTTGAAGCTGATGTTTACTACTAAAATTTTTCTAATTTCACCACTTCAACAATTATATAGACAATTACGCTTTTGCTTTACCACATCTGCTTCAAGAAAACCAAAACTGAAACTTAATAAATATCAAAATTTCATATCACATCACCAAAAACCCCCCAAATTATTAGGACTATAAGCAGGAGTATTATTGGTTGTCAAATTCTTAATTAGGCAACAATGATGGATTTAGCAAATGTGTACCCCTGAAAACTGCAAATCCTTCTTTTTCTTGATTGATTCTTGTAATAGGGTTTGGTCTCATTGGAGATGGAATCTGTTATTCACCATTATGAATGATTAAATTAATGTATGAATTGAATAAATTGGCAGATAAAAGACTCAAAGTTGTGGTCTTTGAAAAAAAAATTAAATTATTTTATGGCTAATTCTGATGAATGGAAGAGTGAATGAGAAAAGATTGTTGATGAGACACACCATCAAGATGATAGATCCACAAAAAATCTGATGTAATCATAAAAATTCAGCTGAAAGATGAAGGATAAAAAAATGAAGAAATAGAATGAGTAACGAAATGGGGAAGGGAAGGATTCAGATGAAGTAGAGGATAGAAAATCAGGTTTTGAGCAAAGATGTGTGATAATGTGGAATGCAAAACACATGCATGTATACATGTGTGATGATGTGGCTAAAATACTATTCATTTGCAAAAGGTAAATAGAGTAAAACCTTTAGCCACATTTTAAAGATAATAGATGGATACATATAAAGTCTTGCAAGCATTTACAAATTACAACCCTAATTTTTACTTGAGCTTATAATATATACAATGCCTAATAGGGCTTAATATCAGCTTCAAGTTAGAGCATACAAATTACAAATGTTCAACCTGTTGAGGAGATATAAAAATTGTTGAAGAGGTGTTTATTCACGTGATCGGGTCGGTTTCAGACGAGTGTCATTCAGTTCGATTGTATTTCAAGTTTGCTATTTTTCGAATGCGTGTTTCGTCGGGTCATACTCGGGTCGGGTCGGTTAGTCACAGTTCAGTTAAAGATCAGTTATTTGAGTTGTCGGGTTTGCATCGGTTTGGTGTCGGTTGAAGTTCAATTTGAGTGTCAATCGGTCTCGAGTTGTCATCAGTTAATAATTACTTCGGTTTTACCGGCTACAGATCGGGTTCGAGTAATTTTTTAAGTAAAATTCAGCTACAAATTACTAATTACTATTGGTAGAGTCAATATCAGATTTAGTTGCTAGTCGTTTTTAGATTGAGAATTAGATTCTCTTTACTTAAGGGATAATACTTAAAATGCAAATCAATTAGTGATTGTTACTTTGTTACTTTTATAATAGAATTAAGGAAAATTATTGATGGTACCCTTAAATTTTTGCACTTTATCAATGGTACCCCTATGTTTTTCGCTTATCAATGGTATCATCGTGTTATTGAGCGTTTTACAGCGTAACCTTTTCTAATTTTTTCCGTCCAAAACTGTTAACTTTTTTTCTTTTTCTTTTATTTTTCAATTTAAAAATTAAAAAAATAAAAGAAAAAGAAAACAAGTTAACGGTTTTGGAGATTTAAGACGAAAAAAATATGAAAATGTTATGGTTGTAAGATGCTCAATAGGTGAGGGTACAATTGATAATCGAAAAAAATTAGGGGTACCATTGATAAAGTACGCAAAACTTAGGGATTCCATTGATGGTACGCCGGCCAGGTCAGATTTGATTTCTGAGGGAAATTTTCCCGATGATGGTACGCCGGCCATTATTCCCTGTCGAGCTATCTCTCTCATTATGGTTGCATAAGCAACCTCCACAGTGGGAAACAACTCTTCATTAAGTAGATTTCTCTTTTCTTTGTCTAATGAGTCATCTATTCCATTGAGAAATTGTTAAACTCGTTGTCTTTGTATGTAACTGTTGAACATGGTAATGTTATCTGGACATTTCATAGGGTTTGGCATGTGTCTATCTATTTCTTTCCATAAATTATTCAATTGACAATAAAATTGTTCAACAGTGTTTCTCCCTTGAGTAAGTGTGGATGCCTTAGAACTTAAATCAAAGATTTGAAGTTCATCTCTCCCACTACAAAGGAGGGTTTTATTCCTTTCCAAAGATCCCTAGCAGTGGTATAATCTAAGAATTGGTTCACCAAATCTGCCTCTATGTTTTCAATAATCCATGGTATAACCATGGAGTGCTTTTGAGACCATTGTGAATATTTTGGGTCAATGGATGAAACGGGGGCGAGGATGATGTGATTGAGCCGTCCTCGACCACTAATATTAAGATATATGAGCTTACACCATTTTTTGTAGTTGTGATAATTGAGTTTTTCGGTTATTCGGACTGGTTGTGGTGACTTTTCTGTATTGGCTGGTTGTTTTTGTAATTTTTGAAACATCTGGAACATTTTTTCCATTTGCTCCATCGAAATGGGTTGGGTTTGGATGATTGCTTTTTCTGTTGAGTCTGCCATTGAAGGTAAGGTGGATTTTGGGTAAATGATGAGAACTAAAAGGTCGGATCCCGGATCTGAACCTTACGACTCTGATACCATAAATAAAAGCAAAAATTAAGAGTAATTAGGGTTGGAATACTGTTTTGTATTAAGATTAAAGGAAGGACTAATGCCTTTGTTTATACAGAATTACAAAGACTAATTTAAAAAATAAAAAGACTATAATCAAATCAATTAAAAGCAAATCAATCACTAATTCTGATTCCTAATTGTATGCCTAATAATATGCACATTCCTACAATTCTTAATTTTATAAGAAATATAAGAAGACCTCAGAAACACCAACCAATCGTAAGGGAATGTCGAGTAAGAAGATAATTAACCCAATTCAAAATCACACCAACCAAAAAGTAAGAGATCGGAAGTAGGCGAAAGAAGAACTCCTTGTCCTAGTGTACCTTTAAGATAAAAATACCACTTGAAGTGCAACTTCCTAATGCTCAAGTATCGATTTGTACATGAATAGTGAAAGAATATGCATAATATATGAAAAGTTAGGTCAGGTGAATAAGAGAAAGATAAGACGAAGAACAAGTTGTAGGTGTTGTTCAGGATTATCAAGTGTGAGACTCGAAGCACGCCCAAAAGTGTAATTTTGCTTCATAGGTGAAGATGTAGGACAAGATCCCATAAGACAATTCTTATGAAGAATATCAAGAGTGTGTATTTGCATTGACCAAGAATAATACCATTGGGATTTTAACAACGTCGACTCCAGTAAAATATTTAAGGACCTTTAGATCTTTTAAGTGAAAAAACTTGCCCAAGTATGATTTAAAGTCGACAATAGTAGGAAAATGATTCCCATTGATAATAAAATCATCAACGTATGCAAGGAAAACTAAATGAATACCTCCTTTATTGTAGATAAACAAAGAGCTAGTAATCAAAATAAGATAGCTTAAACCCATAATTAAAAAACACACATGTAGGTTTAGGAAACCAACATCGAGGATGAGCCTGACGTAGACCATCCAAAGACTTTTGGAAGTGATAAACCTTTCCTAGTTTTCTAACCGTAAAACCTAAAGGTAATTTCACGTACACTTCTTCATCTAGATCACCATGCAAGGAGACATGATGTATATCCACCTTATGTAATTTGGAGTTTTTAGCAACTAAAACAGATAAAAGCATGCGGATAATAGTCATCTTTGCAATAGGAGTAAAATTTTCATGGTAACGCAGACCCTTTCTTGATGATATTTAAGGATAACTAGTCAAGTGAGTTCCACTGAACCATGATATTTAATTATATACACCAATTTGCACCCATCTTTTTCCAAGCAAAGAGCATATATATGATCCAAGTGCCATTATCTTCCCGGCATAAATTTTGTTCTCTATGGCATATTGCCAACCAGGATCATCAATAGCCTCCGTTAAGGATCAAGGCTTCACATTTGCAGTGATATAAACCAAAAAGACACAATACATTTTGAAAATTTTAGTATAGCTTATAACCAATATAATGTGGTATGGAGTGTGGGTTACCTAAGGAATCTAAAGTGGAGGGTGGAACAGGATAGGGAATCAAAGCAACATAATCACAAACGGGCACTTCACTTGACGACCACTACTAAGAACTTTAAGAACTGTTTCAAAAGCAAGTAAACTAGGTGAACGACTATCCACTATAGAAATCCAAAGGGTATCAACAATAGAAGAAGAAGTCCCTACTTCAGAAACATTATCATCAGAGGATGCAAAAACAAAGTGCTCATCATACAAAACATCTAGACAAGGCTTAGTAGGAGAAGTAGAAGAGATAGGTATATTGGGTTTGGATATTGGTGAAAAGAGAATTAATTGCTATTCGCATATTGGATGAATAACTTTCAGGCATTCTCTAGGTTGTTCGCACAATAGTAAAAGATGCAACGGGTCAAATATGATTCTCCCAAGTATGTGGATCTAAGGCAATCCTACCAGTAAATTGGAATACTTTTAAACAAGATATCATACTACTCATATCAAGAAAATGACAAAGAAAGTGTAAGAGTTAATCTCAACCCGTTGATAGACACTAGACGCAATGCCCATATGAGATATCAAAAAACAAGACATGACTTGTCAATTCAATAGGTTACTCAAGCCTAAAAAAATACAACTAAACAATTTTATGCTTAGAAAAGTTGAAGCTAGGGAGAAAGAACTCAGGACAAATTGAGATGGACCATTTAAAATCATTTACATTCTTGAACCTGTAACTTACGAGCTATGACCCATTCTCTCAAATCGATCCTTGTGAACCTTGGCTGCATCTAACAAAACTACATCCATGCCATGTAATCCAAGAGCAATTTAGAAAAATGCTTAATATTTACTATTAGACAATCTTGCTCATCGAGTATAGCCGCGACATTATTAACGATGTCAAAGGCAACCTAATCGTGTGATCTAGTCTCTATTCTACTTTCTCCAAGGTCTCCTTAATTTAAATTTTCTACCTCTTTGCCAGCATAAGATAATCAGACAACTGCTTATAGTTGTTCAATTTATGTCTTATCCTCGCCACAGACGGTGCCAAACTATTTCTATAAGAAACTTGTAATACTAGAATGGGAAGGAAAAAGATAAAATATATGAAATTTGGAGGAATAAAGAATGAGAGAAAATATTTTTTGGAAAGGTGTCCCTTAATTACCGATTAAAGAAGATGAATATCCTGCAAACACAAAGAAAGGCTTGCTTAAAGGAGGATTTCCTAGAATGCCCTTACATGCTAATTTAGTCCAAGAACGGTGATGAGGAAAAATCAAATGATAAGTTAATGTAGATATCAATAATGAAAAATTTTGTAATCCTTTTACATATTAATGGGAGGGGTTATTCATACCTATAGGTGGGTAGTTTTTAGTATTATGGGGAGAATGATAGATGGTAGGGAGTTATATGGATTAGGCAAGTGGATGAGGAAGTAGATGATGGAAAGTCAATCATTTGACCAGTGAATAAATCTATGTTGACTTTACAAATGGTGTTTTTGTAATTTACAAAGGTACAACAAATCAAGTTTATTTTATCCCACAACAAGCGTTAAACAATAGTTTACGCTTATGGTTGATGCTGACCTCTTGGCATTCTTCTTTTGTTTTCTAGAGCTTTGAGAGTGTATGCATCTGATCTTGATCCCAAGCTTTAGGACCTAATCCTTCGCCTTTAGTTGGGGAACTTCTTGCAGAAAATAAAAGGACGTAGCATAAAATAAATGGCAATACAGAATAGTGTTGTTATAGTGCTACATCCCCTTGAATGAAAGAACAAAGACGTCTTTTTACTAGCAAAGTAGAGAAGTTTTCACTAAATGGGTAAAAGATAAACTTTGTATTAAATGCTCCATTTCACAATTAATGAGAAGTCATCACGTCAGATTGCATAGATGACTTTACTCATATAGCTAAGGAGAAGATGTGGAACCATAGAGAATTAAGCTAATGTTACACACGAAGCTCAAGAATGACATTCCTTAGCAATCTAGAGTTTTAACTACTCTAAGTCAATCATTGGGTAACACATGCAAGCAAAATTAAACTCATTTTACGACTATTCATTTCCAATTATTCGTAGTATAAGCAGTTACTCTTCTTGCACTAACTCTTGCATTAAAAAACATTTATTAAGGCCTTACAATATAAATAAACCCTTGCAAGGTCCACCAAGCTAAGGCCACAACACATATTGAGATAAGGCTTTCTAGGTACTTGTTTGTATTTATACTTACTTAACTTCATCCCTCTAACGTGTGCTATTTGTGTAGACATGGTCATTAAAGTGGTCTTACCAGGATTTAAAGGGTGAGATAAGAAAGACAAGCCTCTCACAAGCAATTCCTCTCAAATACTATTACTTTTCTTGATTTAACATGTTTAGTACA